>NC_139036.1:35314313-35491813 GCF_964662115.1 Mustela nivalis
GTGGTGTGGCACTTGTCATTCCCTCCTCTCCAGCATGTGGGTGTTTACCCCCCACTCCATGAAGTAGGCTTCAGAAATACTGATTTTGCACCAGACAGACCCAAGAATCATTTTTAAATGATAGGCTGGAGATGCTAATTCAGACCAAAAGAGATCATTTGCACAGCTGCGTCATTAATGAATTAAAGTCTCTTTTTTGGATCAAAAATGAGACATCCTCTTGTCATTATATAAACAAACAAACAAAAAAAAAAATGTCCAGTTTCCGCCAGGTTTCTCCTGTGGTTCACCTTAGAGCACTTTGACTTATATTTATTTTAACATGTGCAGTGATGCCTTCTGCTTTATAATCAAACAGCTTATGGAAATTAACATTACTCATGTCCTATTTAAACTTATAATATTTGAGTATCTGTATACATCGTTTATTACTTATCTCAGTTGATACACATAGTTTGTCAATAGCAACTAGAATACTCTATATAAAATTCAGTCTTCATGGGGCGCCTGGGTGGCTCAGTGGGTTAAAGCCTCTGCTTTCGGCTCAGGTCATGATCCCAGGGTCCTGGGATTGAGCCCCGCATCGGGCTCTCTGCTCAGCAGAGAGCCTGCTTCCTCCTCTCTCTCTGTCTGCCTCTCTGCCTACTTGCGATCTCTGTCTGTCAAATAAATAAATAAAATCTTAAAAAAAAAAAGAAGTCTGGAAATTGTAATATACATAGATATACTTGATTACAGTGTAGATGCTTTTAAAAAAATAAATAAATTCAGTCTTCATTATCAATAATCTGAAATCTAAAGAAAAAAATGTATTTTTAAAAATTTTACCAATCTGTAGGCACCTGGCTGTTTCAGTCATAAGATCATGTAACACTTGATTGGGATTGTGAATTTGAGCCCCATGCTGGGTGTACAGATTACTTAAACTTTTTTTTTAACCAATGGGAAATTCTTTCTGGCTTTATTTACATAGAAATTCCTACTATATTAATATACACACTTTATTTCTTATAATTTAATTTATAAATGCACATAAAATATAGATAAGCATTGCTCAAGTAAGTAAAACTATTTGGGCCATGAGCCAGTATTAACTGATTTTGTAATGTCGGTTCTTAGTGCTATTTTTCAAATTCTTTCAGGTTATGCATTCTTTTTTTTTTTTTTTAAAGATTTTATTTATTTATTTGACAGAGAGAGAGAAATCACAAGCAGGTAGAGAGGCAGGCAGAGATAGAGGGGGAAGCAGGCGCCCCGCTGAGCAGAGAGCCTGATGCGGGGCTCGATCCCAGAATCCTGGGATCATGACCTGAGCCAAAGGCAGAGGCTTTAACCCACTGAGCCACCCAGGTGCCCCAGGTTATGCATTCTTAAAAAAGAATTCCATAAGTAATTTAAAATAAACATACTGTTAGTTCTACTTTAGATGTCTCCTTTCTATAATTGAACCTGATGAGCAGCTTTATATTTTAAATATACAGTACTAATATGGTATTTTGTCTGTTGAGTATTTCTACTTATTTTGCTATTTCAGATAAATATGCTAAAGAGTAGTTGACAGTTTAAAAAGGCACATTTAAGTTATACAAACTATTAACAAACATGATGTAAAGGGAAAATTCTGGTGAGTTTCCCAATTCCTAAAACTTTAATTAAGGGGAATGAACAGTAAAGTCACTAATACTTATATAATTTCATTTTGTATTTTATAATTTCCTTAAAAGCATTTGCTTTCAGAGAAGAGAAATTGTGTCTAAATATCAACTTTGGGGGGCACCTGGGTGGCTCAGTGGGTTAAGCCTCTGCCTTCGGCTCAGGTCATGATCTCAGGGTCCTGGGATTGAGCCCTGCATTGGTCTCTCTCTGCTCAGCAGAGAGCCTGCTTCCCTGCTATCTCTCTCTGCCTGCCTCTCTGCTACTTGTGGTCTCTATCTGTCAAATAAATAAACAAAATCTTTAAAATAAATAAATAAATATCAACTTTGGGAAAATCAAAGCAACAGAGATAGACTGAAGTCAGTCTATCATGGAACTAAGTTAGAAAATAAGCAACTGCATCTGCTATTGTAACGTGCTTTGTTAAGTCAAACAAGCATATAGTTAATAATTGCTCCTTCAGTTCTTTTGAAAACAATCCATACCCATGGACTGTTTTCAAACCAAACCTCACTATATTATGTACAATTGTATATGTCATATAATTAGCATAAGATTTCAATTCACTAAGACTTAATCAGAAACATCGGAAATGGTGATTGTGATAACTATTTCTAGTGAATGACTGACTTCTCACTTGGAATGACTATTACACTGTAAGGACAGACCTGGAGAGATAGCTGATGCCTGTGCCAAAAACAAAATAAAACACACACACACACACACACACACACACACACACACACACACAAAGTGAAGAGGGACTGATAGTCTGTAGGAAATTATTGGTTGGATGGGATCATGGGCCTTGCTGTTCACAAATCATCAGTCAGTAGAGATTGCCTTCCACTTTCCCATGTACCTCTGGACGTTTCCAGTCATATCATCTTCCACTTAATATCCACTCCCTGAACTAACTGTAAGAGAACTGGTGGTTCTCTGAAAACGACAAATGCATTTATATACATTTGTCTTTATATGTGGTTTCCCTTAGTCTAAAATACTCCTTTATTGCTTTCCTATTTCCCTATTCCCTTCTTTCTTGATATCCTAGAAAAACACCTTATTTTCTGATGGTCTGCTCAAGCTTCATTTCCTCTGTGGAGTTTTTTGCCTCCCCATGATGAGCCCTATCTCAGGCATTGGACACTGTCTTTAATGGTCCTTCCCTCTTCTTTTATGAGCTCCTAAATGAAGATATTTCTCTTATGCCTTTAGTTTTATTTGTCTTTTAATCCCCATTACTTTACACAGTGATTGAACCATAGTCAAAGATCAATATATATTTGAATTTGAGTTTTGAATTAATCAACTCTCAAAGAAAAGTTGTCCTCACATTTCAGCTAGGATTTTTTTTTTTGTTACAAATAATAGATAGCCCAATTTGAAATTACCTTAAAAAATAAGGATAACATGTTATCATGTTATAAAGATAGAAACAGAACAAGAAAGAGGGGTAGATAAATGCATGTGATATAGCTAACACCTTTAATAGTTCATCTATCGCCTTCATAAACTCGCTCCTTATTTAAATATTTTATAAACAAAACTCATAGTTGAAATTATAAATAATAACTAGTAATCTTAAATCTGGTATTTGATTTTCTGCTTGTTAGCATATTTGGCCACTGTATTTTACAGCTTGTCCCAGGAAGATATGGAATCAGTTACCCCAACAGTAGAATCTGAGCTCGCCTTGTGACCTGTTTGACCATCAGAATACATCAGAAGTGCTATTATATTAGCTTTGAGCCTGAGCTTTAAGAAGCTTGACGTTTCTACTTTTGCTGATTTTGGAATTCAGTGGCCATCAGACTAACTCAGGGTAAGCTGCTGGAGATTGAGAGGGTATGCAAAGATTGGTCCCAGACATCCCAACTGTCCTTATTAACCATCATAAAACAGCCATTATGGTCACCAGCCAATTATAGATGCACAAAAGCAAGCTGTACCAATATCAGCCACGCCTAGTCAAACCAAAAGAAATACCAAACTAAGCCCCACCCTGATTATTGACCTGTAGAATCTTTTGCTGCATGAATGGTTGCTGTTTTTAAGCCACTAAACTCTTGGATTTATTACATAGCAAAAGTTGGTGAATATAAATTCTACATAGTTTATTTTCCAACTTTTAGCTTTAATTTATTGACAGCACTTAGACAAGATAAATGTATCTTTATGGTATATTACATTTTTATTAGTTTTTTTCTGTTGAATCTGAACATTGCAGTTGAACATTTCAGTAATGTATTTTTAATTAATCTTCATTTAAAAGCAAGAAAAACAGTAGAGCACCTTCTGAAGCTAGTCACAGGCTATCCTGGAATTGTGGATCAAGTGATACTTCACTGTAAGAATTATTCAGAGTACCAGGTACACGGTGCAGTAAATATTTCCTCTTTCTCTTTGCAAATCTCCTCTCAGGCCAGCAATTCGTAACTTCGCTTGATGAGCCTTACTTCATGTAATGACATGTGAATCTCTTTCAGATTTTTTCTCCTTTTCTTCCTCAAGCATTAGTCTGCAAAGTTTCAACCTGTAACATCGAATTCAGAGTAGTGCTTCTCCTCAGATAGTCAGGGGCATTTTATGATTTACTGCTTCTGAACTTTTCCTGGCATAGAAGACCTCTTTCAAAAATAATAATTTTTTTGATATAAAAATTACCATAAATTATGAATTAAAACAACATACATTTATTTCATGGTTTCAAATACAAAATGTCAAAAATCCAAAATGGGTCATGCTAGGCTAAAATCAAAGTGTCTATCCACTTGTGTTCATTTTGGAGGCTCTCTGGGAGGATATATTCTGTTTTCCAGCTTTTTTAGGTACCCACATTCCATGGCTTGTGGTTCTCTTCATCCATCTTCAGAGTCAACAATGATATTTTGATGTTTTTGATATAGTAATATCAATTTATTCTGACCTCTTCTTCTAATTCTCTCTTTAAATTTAAATGATCCCTATAATTATATTGAGTTCCCTTGAAAAAAATCCAAATAATATCATCACAAAGTCAGCTGATTAACAACCTGGAGTTCATCTACAACCTTAATTCCCCTCTTACCTATAAAAAAATAATAATAATAATAATAATAATTTTTAAAAAGGTATATTTTCATCTAAGTTTACACACACACACACACACACACACACACACAATGTGTAACCCTGGCTATAAACATGTCCTAACTAGCTATTTCAGTGTCACACTTGGTCTAAAGTATTTCATTCTCCAGCCAAACAGGTTTCAGCTTATGTATTATTGCCCAAGATTGTGTCCTCCCATGAGATGCTCAGCTTTTTCTTATTGATTGATTTTTTTTCTTATTGGTTTAAGGTCTTACCACTTAATTAATTAATTAATTATGTTGCAAATATTTCCCCCAGATCTTTATATAAAATTTAATTTTTGTTATTCAAAATATATATCAATAAAAAAAATGGGGGCACCTGGGTGGCGCAGTGGGTTAAAGCCTCAGCCTTCGGCTCAGGTCATGATCCCAGGGTCCTGGGATCAAGCCCCGCATTGGGCTCTCTGCTCAGCGGGGAGCCTGCTTCCTCCTTTCTCTGCCTGCCTCTCTGCCTACTCATGATCTCTGTCTGTCAAATAAATAAATAAATAATCTTAAAAAAAAAAAAGTATCCTATGCCAAACTCTTCATCAGGAGTCTGTTAACTTTGGTGCTTAGGCCAAATCTGATCCCACTTGTTTTTGTAACTACAGTATCATTGCAATACCAACATGTTTATTTGTTTTCATACTATCTGTGGCTGCTTTCCCACTGCAGAGCAGAATTGCATAGTCATGACAGAGCCATATGGTCTACTAAGCCAAAAATGTCCTGGCCCTGTATCAAAAAAGTTTGCTAGGGCTGGCTCTCTTGGTAGAACATGTGATCTTGATCTCAGGGTTATAAGTTCAAGTCCCATGTTGGGTGTAGAGATTGCTTAAAAATAAAATCTTACAAACAAACAAACAAACAAACAAACAAAACAGAAAGTTTGCTGAACCCTGCTCTTGACCACCATATGGAAATTACCATTAAAAAACTATGGGATTACCATGATAGGTTTGGACCATTCATCATTCATTTCCTAGGCTTCGATATACTGCTTACTAAACAAAGTTGAGATTCTGTAAATTAAAAAGTCCGTTGTATTGGCAACCAAAAGTCTTTGCCATAGCGTCTATCAAGTTACAGATCTCTGTGCTTCAGGAGGAACATACACACAAAAAAACTCCCAGCACTTGCTCTCAGGTTACCTTACGGCCTAAGGAAAGAGTAATACAAAAGATAATTTATAAAAGTGGGTAAATGCTCTTATGATACGTACCCAAGATTTTGGAGTGTTTTAGTACATATATCCCTTTTAAATAGTACTCCTTTTTTTCTCAATGAGAGTCACATTTTTTTTTTAAGATTTTATTTATTTCTTTGACAGACAGAGATCACAAGTAGGCAGAGAGGCAGGCACAGAGAGAGGAAGGGAAGCAAGCTCCCTGCTGGAGCAGACAGCCAGATGCAGGGCTGGATCCCAGGACCCTGGGATCATGACGTTAGCTGAAGGCAGAGGCTTTAACCCACTGAGCCACCCAGGAGCCCCTGAGAGTCGCATTTAAATTTCCTTGTCTTATAGCTGTCCTATAACATTTCTATAAGTGCCTGTGCCATTCTTTACAGGAGTGTTTTATTTTTCTGTTCTCTGCAAGATCTAATACCACAGCCGTCCTCCGCATTTCCTGCACAGTACCTGACTTTAATTGCAGATGAAATGAAAGTCAACAGCAGGGTGCCTGGGTGGCTCAGTGGGTTAAGCCACTGCCTTCTGCTCAGGTCATGATCTCAGGGTCCTGGGATCGAGTCCCGCATCGGGCTCTCTGCTCAGCAGGGAGCCTGCTTCCCTCTCTCTCTCTGCCTGCCTCTCCATCTACTTGTGATTTCTCTCTGTCAAATAAATAAATAAATAAATAAAATCTTTAAAAAAAAAAAAGTCAACAGCAAAGGAACTCTCTTAACTTCCAAACCACACATACAAAAAATATCTATATCTGAACTTCCTCCTATTTTAGAGGCTACTTCCTTATGAGCGTCTTTCATCCTAAAGCTCACCTCCCCGATGACTCCTTCTCTGGATTTTCTCACTTCTTGTTGACTCATCCACTCACAATCTATTTAACCCTGAGAAATCTGCAAAAATTACACTCACCAAGGTCAGCAGAGAGGAAATGTGTCAGCTCTTCTCTTACCTTCTTTCATTCCTACTGTGATAGTTGCAGTCCTCCTTAAATTTCATTCTCTGTGCCTAACTCCTCAATCATACACTCTTCTTTCTTCTCCTACCTTTTAAATGTTACCATCCCCAGCCAGATACTGTTTGATCCCTTTCTTATTTTGTACACTTGCTCCAGTGGGTCTCACGTACCTGCACGTCTGCCTCTTTCATCCAATGACCTATAGATGTATTAACCCCAGTTTTCTCCACTGAGTACATGATTTTTTTAAAAGATTTTTATTTATTTATTTATTTGAGAGAGAATGCGTGAGAGAGAGCATGAGAGAGGAGAAGGTCAGAGGGAGAAGCAGACTCCCCAAGGAGCAGGGAGCCCGAGACGGGACTCGATCCTGGAAGTCCGGGATCATGACCTGAACCGAAGGCAGTCGTCCAACCAACTGAGCCACCCAGGCGCCCTCCACTGAGTACAGGATTTTGTGTGCAGTTTTCTGTTGGACATCTCCATTTGGCCATCAAACTCAATATGATAAAAAAATAATACATCATTCACAATGGAATACTATGCAGCCATCAAAGGAAATGAAATCTTGCCATTTGCGACAACATGGATGGAACTAGAGCGTATCATGCTTAGCGAAATAAGTCAAGCGGAGAAAGACAACTATCATATGATCTCCCTGATATGAGGAAGTGGTGGTGCAACATGGGGGCTTAAGTGGGTAGGAGAAGAATCAATGAAACAAGATGGGATTGGGAGGGAGACAAACCACAAGTGACTCTTAATCTCACAAAACAAACTGAGGGTTGCTGGGGGAGGGGGGTTGGGAGAAGGGGGGTGGGGTTATGGACATTGGGGAGGGTATGTGCTTTGGTGAGTTCTGTGAAGTGTGTAAACCTGGCAATTCACAGACCTGTACCCCTGGGGATAAAAATATATGTTTATAAAAAATTAAAAATTTTAAAAAAATATTCAGAAAAATAGTTTACGGTACTGCCTGATGCAAATTGAAAAAAAAATAAAAATAATACGCCATTATCCTATATCCCAGAATGCCTATTTCCCCCTTCTCAATTGGGTAGCCATGATCCTGCTCTCAGTGGGAACAGATCTCACCCTTCTTCTGCCTCCACCATTGGATTATTCACTGAGTGTAACTGAATACTTTTTGTATACAGTTTACAAATCTATTCATTTCTCTATATAACTACTTCTACCTCCTTGAAATAGGACCTCATTGACTTCTTTTTTTTTAGATGATTTAATAGCCCCCCAATTGGCACCCTTCTCTCCAGTCACATAATACTGTGATGTTCCCTCCACATTTCTGCCAAAGAGGTATTTCTAAACTGTAAATCATTCCGTATGAAATTCTTTTTCAAATCTTTGAGAATTCTTAAGAACTTCAAAAGGAATTCCAAAATTCTTAGCACATATTGCCAAGTTCATCTTGGTTTGATCGTCTGCCAACTTTCCAGATATAGCCCTCTGCCATAACCCTACAGGCAAGCAACCCTTGGACACATCCTTATGGAAGTATTTGTGATTCTTGGAGCATAGCATGATTATCTGTGGTTCTATGACTTACCAGTTCTTTTTTTCTCTGGTTGGAAAACTGCTCTCAGCTTGGTTCACCTGAATAACTTAGTCTGCGGAAAAAAAATTAAAAACTTGAGTATGTCTATTCCTTTTTAACATAATTTAGTCTTTTTTATGAACAATTTATTTATTTACTTGACAGAGAGATCACAAGTAGGCAGAGAGGCAGGCAGAGAGAGAGAGGGGGAAGCAGGCTCCCTGCTGAGCAGAGAGACTGCTGCGGGGCTCAGTCCAAGGACCCTGAGATCATGACCTGAGCTGAAGGCAGAGGCTGAACACACTAAGCCACCCAGGTTGCCCCCATAATTTAGTCTTAATCACACAATGATATGAAATCCAATTATCTAAATTTCATTTGCATGTTACAGATTATATAAACTCAATTTCTCAGAGTTCTGCAATATGTGATATTAAATGATTTATTAGTTGCAGACATTCACAGGTAAAGCTTTGGAGGCTGAAAAACTTCATAGGAGCCTGTCTCTGTCACTTATTGGTTTTTTTTTTTTTTTTAAGATTTTATTTATTTATTTGATGGAGTAAGAGATCACAAGGCAGAGAAGCAGGTAGAGGGGGGTGGAGGAAATGGGTTCCCAGCTGAGCAGAGAGCCTGATGTGGGACCTGATCCCAGGATCCTGGATCATGACCTGAGCCAAAGGCAGAGGTTTAACCCACGGAGCCATACAGGTGCCCCTGTCATTTACTGGTTTTATGAAACTAAGAAAGTCATTTAACATCTTATACCTGTTTTTCCGATTATTACTGTGTAGTGTGCTTATTGGGGTGGGGGGCGGGCATCTTTTTCTCCCTTCTCATATTGGCAGTGAGAGAAAGAAACTTGGTCTTTCTTTTCAGTGGGGACGGATGGGTGGGAATCATTGGAGAAACACTTCCAGCTACTCTCTGTCTCTTCACTTTCCTCTTCCTCACAGAGTCGAATGTGATTAGAATATTGGAAGAAGTAAACAAGCCCTTCTCTCTTCTGAGTCATCTTTTCTCCAGGAGACATGCATTCTAGTCTGTTTCTGGCTCTGTTGTAAGCAAACTGGGGAAGGCATAGCCACTTTTGGGAGCATCCTCTGGTTTTCCAGCTCATCTAGTAACTGAGATAGTTTGCTCACGTTGAAGTAAAGTATCAACTACCCCTTTTGGCTGCAAATCTAAAGCTTCATTTTTCAATAATCTGTACCAGTTATAAAGCAGGCATTTTGTTTACTATCTGCCCTAGCCTTCTGTACTATTATCTTACTTGATTCTGAACTTGGGCTGATCATGCGATATTATTAATTTCTCCAACAGTGTGGATGATAGTACTGATCCCATGGGAAAGCCAAGGTGCCACACAGAGCAGAGCATATCCTAAGCACGCAATTAATGTTATTACTACTGAATATATTTGGGCTATATTCACTACACATTTTTTTAAAGATTATATTTATTTATTTGGCAGAGAGATCGCAATTAGGCAGAGAGGCAGGCAGAGAGAGGGGGAGCAGAGCAGAGAGGGGGAGAGAGCAGGGCTCTCTGCTGAGCAGAGAGCCTGATGTGGGGCTCAAGCCCAGGACCCTGAGATTATGAAGGCAGAGGCTTTGACCCACTTTAATAGCAGAACACAATCCTGATAGGATAATGGAGATCAGTGGAAATATTACATTTATTTTAACAATAATAACATGACTTCAAAAGGCACTGATTTCATTTGGCCATGACACAGATATTTGGAACTAGCCAGATTCCCAAGTGCTTCATTTATATGGACAAAATGTTATAGGCAGTGGGTGGGCTCAAGGGTTTATTGCCATGTGGACACTTCAGATCTGGGATGAGGCGTGTTCCTTGAGTCTCCATCTTTTTTTTTTTTTTTATTAATTTTTTTTAAAGATTTTATTTATTTATTTGACAGAGAGAGATCACAAGTAGGCAGAGAGGCAGGCAGAGAGAAAGGAAGAAGCAGGCTCCATGCCAAGCAAAGAGCCTGATATGGGACTCGATCCCAGGACCCTGAGATCATGACCTGAATCAAAGGCAGAGGCTTTAACCCACTGAACCACCCAGGCATCCCGAGTCTCCATCTTTGAGATGAGATACAGTTAGGTTCATTTTTCCCCTGCAATCGGTATTTCAATATTTCTGCATCAGGACATGCTTCTTAGAGTTTCCTTTGCAGTTTATTACCTCTTCCTCTTGTTCTTCAACTTTTATTTATTTTTTTCTGTTGCCCCACACTTGGACACATTTCAGTCATTCAATACTATGAACATGAAGTGCCTCTGGCAGTCATCACTTGTAAGCAGCCTTTCCTATCATCACCGTCAGGAGCAGTCAACTCATAAAAGGTGTCAAAATGATGGATGGCTCTCGACTGCGACCTTTGATGCCTCCAACGTACTGGGCTGTGTGGAGATGGAAAATGAGGACTCCCACATAAAGGTCTCCAGAGCAAGAGTGATACAGAATCCTTCTGACCAAAAACTGAAAAACTCCTTTGTTTAAGAAAATCAACCAAATAAAAAAAGAAGGAAAGGAGGGCAATACAGATAATTTCTAAGTAAACATCATGTGGAGGGTCCCTTATATTTATAAGAAGAGAGGCCTTATCCCCTGAGGATACACAGTTACACAAGAGAAGGGAAGGAACAATGGAAATCAGTATTGTCATTGGCATCTAATATGTGAAGATCACAGTACTTAGCATGTACTTATCACAAGTACCCTGGAACACAGGTATTATCACCCTTTTCTTTTTATGATATAGTAATACTGAAGCATAGATAAACAACTTTCCCAATGTCCCCAGAAAATTGACCTCTGAGGCAAATTCAAAACCAAAGTATCTCCTTCCCAAGTTAGTTAGGATTGGGTTAGTTAACATTTGTAAAATGTGAAACGTGAGTTTTCTGGCAAAGAGCCCATGTTGGCTATATTGTAGTTCTTATCACTATTATACCGTTGTCTGGAACATTTGACTGACAATGCCTCAAGTATTGGGACCTGTTACCATCATGCTTAGCAAACATTTAAGAAATGGCTACTTAAGGGTTAAAGCCTCTGCTCTCAGCTCAGGCCATGATTCCAGGGTCCTGGGATTGTGCCCTGCACTGGGCTCTCTGCTCTGCAGGGAGCCTGCTTCCTCCTCTCTCTCTCTCTCTCTCTCTCTCTCCCTGTCTCTCTGCCTACTTGTGATCTCTGTCTGTCAAATTTAAAAAAAAAAAAAAAAGAAAGAAAAGAAAAGAAAGAAGTGGCTACATGATGCCGAAAAATTGGTGTCTAAAACAGGTTCTCTGTCCTCAGGTAGTTTAAAATACAGTGGGCAACATGAATGCTACAGAAGAAAATAAATTCATAATTACAAATTGGGATCAATCTTTGGCTCAGGTCTTCATTAGTATGCAAATAAGCTCAGATTAACATCAATGTTATACTCTCCCTGCTCACAAAGGACTTTAAACCCCTGACAACTCTCTTATCTCTTCCTAATAGCTCTGGGAATTCCCAAGGGATATTTATTTATTTACAAATACTCTCAAACAATGTGAACTTGCTTGTTGCTACCACTTTCTTACCACATTTCCATTAAGTCTCCACCACATCCACCAGACATTGTCTAAACCAATGATGCTCCTGTTCTCATAGATCACCCACCTTATGGGGTACAGTCTCTCTCGAAGTGGCAGACCCTTTGTGACTGTCCTGACACTCTGTTATTCCAGTCCTAACTGAGCCAGAGACAATACTCTGTTCTCCTCAGATTTGGCAAACATACATCTTTCTTCCCTGAGACCAACTAGGACCCAGAGTCCTTTTCTTCCCCTTTTGTCCTTATTTTTTATGACTCTAGAACTATTTTTTTTTTAAACTTAAACTCAATTAACATATAATGTATTATTTTCAGAGGTAGAGTTCATTGATTCACCAGTCTTATATAATACCCAGAGCTCATTACATTACATGCTCTCCTTCATGCCTATCACCCAGTTCCTCCATTCTCTCACCCTCTCGCCTCCAGCAGCCCTCAGTTTATTTCCGATGATTAAGAGTCTCTTATGGTTGGCCTCCCTCTCTGATTTCATTGTCTAATTTTTTTCCCCTCTCTTCCCCTAGGATCCTCTGTTTTGTTTCTCACATTCCTCCTATCAGTGAGATCATATGGTAATTATCTTTCCCTCATGGATTTATTTCACTTAGCCTGACTCTAGAACTCTTGACACTTGGATGTTCAGTATCCACAGATTACCCAAGGCTAACCAAGAGTAGGCTTCATAGTAAATATCCAGTGAACAAATGTTCTGTGTTTTGGAGAAAAGTAGAAAATGAGAAATAGAGACATGTTTGGAACAGTGATAGCTGTGGATATGAAGAGTCTCTTCAAATTCTTATAAAAGTCCAATTGCTGACTGACAGTGGAGAAAAAGGTTGATTAGCTATGGCTCTCCTGGAGACTCTCGCAGTAAAAAGATTGGTTTATACCATAGAAATGGTAATGTGAAGCTTCTTTATGGGTTTATAACCCCTAAAGCTAGAGGTATATGTGAGAGGTTATGACCTGCGGTTGTAATTATGGTTGTCATCATCTTGTGGAAAGGAGGCCAGCCACTGTAAATACTTCATGGGCTGTAATGGTTTGGAAATGACTTTTAGAAGACCTATTGAAAGGGAAGGAAGTAGAATGCTAATTTTTAAAAATGAATATTTTTTTAAAGGATAAAGAAATGTCCAGTATCAATATGGCTATGTAATCTCAAAAATTACACCATGATTATTTCCTGATGTTTTCAACTCTAAAAATAGCACACCACACCAATGAAGTCACCTTGAGTTTGAATCATTGGGGCCTGAAACTGTTAAATACTAAGCTATAAGTCAAGTTCCTTTCTTGCCCTCCAAAGATTATAGTGTGGAATGTGAAACTGTAAAACTCTCATCTTACTTTATCAGCGCTTCTCTTCTGGCAGTTAACATTTCTATTTTGTATTATATTATATTTACTTCATCTCTCCTATTTAACCGTAGGCAATAAGGTATAGTACAGAGGGGGTTGAGAGTGAGAGAACTTCAGGAATGAGCTCCTGCCTCATGCCTACAAAATGCACAGACTTCAAGTTGGTTATTTAGTTTGCTCATTTGTCAAATAAAGTAATAACTCCTTCATAGTGTTGTGAGAATCAATGAGTAGGAAATACATGTGAAAACACAAAACATCGTTCCTGGTTTACAATAGGTATTTTTAAAAATGTCTGCCCCCTTTCTCTTATCTTTGCCTCCCATAGGAAAAATGTATTTGATTCATCTTTATAGCTGTTAATGCCAGCCTGTGGCTTAGAAGTAGCTGGCATTCGATAGTATTTACAGATTGGGGGGGAAAAAAAGAAGAAAGAAACTACTTTCTGAAATTACAGAAAAGTTTAAGGGCAATGTTATCTTTAAAGTCCTCTGAGTTGGATGTGCAGATTCATGAAATTTGGGTCATTTTGCCATATGTAAAAACTTCACATGAGAGCAGTATTTATAAACTTTGAAAAACTGGTAAACAACTCTGTTAAAAAAAAACTAAATGATTTTTCCCAGGTTTCATAAGTGTTTTGTAGTGATACATTTCTACTGGTTTAATGGAAAGGAAAAAAAAAATTAGCAAATGGTGACAGCATTTTTCCCCCCAAAACTCTCAGAACGAATTATGGTAATTTATCCCATAGCAAAACAAATTTAACATTTGAATAATTTAATTGGCCCAAACTCTCCACCTCTATAGCTCAAAGCAGCATAGTTTTCTGGAAATACAATATCTATATACACGTGGGAGGTTGGTCGATTATATAGGCAAAACAATCATTCAAGTCAACTTTCAATATACACAGTTCAAATGTTACATTATCTGGAGACTTACTACAAGATATGAATTATTCAGTAGAAACTGTATGCATATTTTAACATTTTCTGTAATCATCCTTACTGGCATTTTAAATGAATTTTTGTTATTCTCCATTTTACTACCATAAGACTTCTCATAAAACTTAAACATTAAAAATGTGACTACATGTGTTTCTAGTTTGTTTATATACCAGAAAGTCTATTATATTCTAATGCAGCTTACCACTGGTAATAACAGTGTATAGTAACAGTGAAGATCCTTATCCTCCCTTTTGGAGATGACTTTGTTTTTATATTCGTGTAATGTATGCTGTAGGAGATAAGAGTAGCTTCAATATTCAAGTTAATACCCCAAAGTTACCTTCTTAATTAGCTTTTCAGAAAGGCCAACTTCCATGTACATACATTTGATGATATAACCATACTCAAGGCAATTTTACAACTCCAGTTTTATTCAAGACAACAACAATGCAAAGCCCAATTACAAGTTCTATAGTAAACGCTGGGAATGTGAAGATGAATAGATACAAACTCTAACCTTAACTATCTCACAGAACTGGCAATATATAAAATATACATTATGATCACCAAACCTGATTATTGATCTTAAAGAATAAAAACCCTGAAGAATCATAATAATAAATTGTTCAAATCCTAAAGCTCTTGAAGGGGTTATTCCTCTAAAGTGGGATTTTTCATGAGTAGTCAGAATAATTTATTAGACATCTCTGTTATTCAAAGGGAGAAAATGGGGGATTTCAAATTTGCTCCTTCACAGCACGCTGTATTACGAAAATATAGAATCTAGTTTCCTGTTTTGTACTCCAAATATAGTTCCAACTACCTGGATAAGGGGGCTGTACTGGTATTAATCTCCAGGTGCAAAATGCTCAGTGTTTAACAAAAAAGATAACAGGTTTAAAATGAGATTCCTCTCCTGACTCACGCACATTCCTTCTGAGAGCTCTTGAAACACTTCATTCCTATAGCCATGAGCCACACAGAAGTCCTCCTTGGGCTTTGAAAGTTGAGGACAGAGAAGTATATTGAAAGACACAATGTTCTCTTTTCCTCCGCTCCCCAAGCCCAATCCATTTAATACTTATATGACCTAACTCTTAGCTAGCCCTATGGCAGAAACCTTTTCTCCGGGAGAACACAGTCAGTGGGAGACAAAAGATAACACTGCTCCCTCTCTAGAAGACATGGGAATCAAGATTGGCCACTGTGAATGGGAGTCATAAAAGGGAAAAACTGGCTCACAGCACACAAGTCGTTGAGAATGCCAAGAAAGTGTCCCCTGACTTTGGCTGAAGAAGGAAGGTGATAAAATAGAAAAGACTTTTGAAAGTCAGACCTTGATTTTGCTAGACCTCCATTTTTAGGTGGACATTTCAAGGGTAAAGAGGAAACTCTCTAAGGCAGAAGATGGAGTCAAAAAGAAGGCAAAAGGAAATTCCTGATCAGTAGGTACTTGTCACCATGAGCCTGGCTTTAAGGGTGCCCAGATTGTGATGGAAGCAGCGGCCTTATGTGTTGGAAGAGAAACTGGTGTGAACACGTGGAAGTTCCTTTTGAAACCTAGCTTCTACAGGCTTTCGTAGAAAGCATTTTTTAGCAAAGATTGCATCAATAAGAGTAGCTTGTTAAAGCTAAATACTGTGTTTGGAGTTGTTATGGTTATAGTAGTGAAAAATAATTATAGAGAGTCTATTGTATATGAAAATGAGGCAGCATTGTCAGTAATCTGTTTTAAGCATGGAAAGCAGGCAGTTTTTAGCAATAATTACTATATTCTGGGATGTGCTCTACATAAATCAAGAGGCATATATTCCTGGAATCTTTCTCAACAGACACCCATACATATACACAGATCACTCACATTTGTTGAGCACTTCATGTGTATCAGCCACCAGTCTGAGCTTTCATGGATTCAACCATTTCAGTCGTAGTACAGTCCTCTGTGATAACTTACCGTCTTCCTTTAACAAATGGTGGAAGCATGAGTTTTTCTTCTAGATGAACTTGTTCTAGAATATACATATACACATTGATTCAGAATCTATCTATTTAGAAATGCATACACTATTGCAGACTGAATTCTCCAGAAGCAGATTCTGATGAAGTTTGAGGCTCTAGATGTTTACGAGGAGTCCATATCTAGAAAGGCAAGGGAGGGAGCAGTGAGATCAATCACGGGACAAAGAATTGTGATCCAGATACAACAAAGCCTCTGCCAGTTTGGCAAGGAACTCTGAACATAATAATGCCTGGCATCTGGGCACAATGACTGGCACTTCATTACCCCACCGCACTCAGTCACTGGATCTGGGCTGCTTCTAGAAGGGCATTATCTTGGCTGGGATGAATCTCTGCAGTTGAGATCAACTCCAAAGGAACTGACAGCTAGAGGAGATCTGCTGATTGTACTGCCCTTGCTGGGCAGCAATTTCTTCTTGAAAAGGGATCTGGGGGACACATCTGTATGTCTACACCTTGCCCCAACACACACTTACACTGTGATTGTCTATGGAGATATATTGTAATACGTAGATTTGTAAACACATAAAACATTTACATATACCTCCCCTCCCCCCAATCTACCTGGCATTTTGTCCTTTGGAAAACCAGTTTTTCCCAAATTCATGAGGCTTTGAAGGAGCTGACAATCAATTACAGAGACAGAAAGTTATATCAATTAATATAAACATCAGTCGTTGTTACAGTTGGTACAGTTGGTACTCCTGAATCAAACTCCTAAAAAGTTCCGTGCAGATATTCCTGGTTGGAGAGTGGCCTTCTGAGTTGTTATTCAGGAGTAAATGTTTCCTTATAGTTTCTCAAAATTGTCTCTTGTCAGTTGGTAGATAAGGAGGGAAAGAATAGAGAACTGTTTGGTAGGTTTATGTGGATAAGACTTGGAAGAAAGGGACTCTGCTTCTGTCCCTAATTTCACTGACCAAAAATTGTCACCTACCCACATCTAACTGGAAAGGAAGCTTGAAAATATAGTTCCATACTTCATTTGTTTGGCAAAGATAGTTTGATTTCTGCCAAACAGAGTGATTCAGACTTGGTTGATATCAGTATCTTATTTCCTAAAGTGTAGTGCTTTGCCTCAATGAGAATATAACTCAGATCAGGCAGCTGATTGGTAACGATCTGTCATATAGGGGCAGCAAGTATTAAGTTTTTCCTCAATTGCTAGCCTGCATATATATGAAATTGCAACACTAATGGCCAGCTTCCCCAGACACATAGAGAAATTCCATCTGTTATAGGAGAGCAAGAATCCGACGTACAAGAGAAAGTCAAATGGAGAGATACAGAGAGACATTGGCAAAATGATAACTGCCCAATGACATTTATTAAGCTCCTAAATTCATCTATTTTGAAGACAACTCTTGGTATCCCAATTACATGAGTCAAAAATTTCATTATATCTTGGAACAAGTTGGATTTGAGTTTCTGTCATTTGTAAACATAAAACCCCTTTATACATGTACTTACCAAGGTTATAATTTCAAGACAATTCATAAAAGCATTTTGGTAGTATATTGATAACTTCTTACAGATTTACAAAGTTCTAGAACAGAAAATCTACTAAAGTTGTCTCTTCTATAAGCAGTGTGTAAGGATTATATGATTTGTATATAGGAGGCCCTTTCTGCTTAAGTCAGCAATCCAAGACCACTCGGTCCAAATAAGCCAGTGCCTTATGAAAAGGAGTTTACTGCTCTTTCCTGTCTTTAAGTTCATAAAAGCAAAGCAGGGCAAAACGTAATGAGATATAAAACTAAGACCCAGGGAAAGTGATGAAAAGTTTGGATGATAGAATGAAACATGACTCCCTTGAATATCTCATACACCAAAAAACTAAAGTACTCATCCCCCTATCTTAAATGTCATTCACTGGGGAGCAGGTCCAGTTGGAAATTAAAGTTCATATTCTATTCCATCCCAGTCGATTGTTTATTTTCCCAAAGAAAGGCTAACCCAAAAAGATTTCAAGTGTGGGCTGTGTTGTAGGCTGGGCAGAACGCCAAGGTCCATTACTATGGATAGATATCCTTAATGTGGGGTCCTGATAAAATGACCAACAAGGTCTTCACTATTTGTTACTAGCTCATAGGGTTTCTTCTGAGCAATCTTACTGACGGTTATTAGAGTTTTGAGTGACTGCTATTATGAGGGTAATCTCAAGACTGTTCAGCCACCCAAGACAGTTTCCAAATTATATAACCATGAGAAAGAAACAAGGAAGCCATCTGAAGACTGATCTTCGTATACCTCCTTTCAACAATGATGATGGCCAACAAGAAACATGGAAGCCACTTCTAGTACATGGGATCTTAGACTGCCAAATTGGCTGACCAAGGAACTTACTCTAAGGATAAGCCAGACTAAGTAGACTAACAATCAGTGTGTGATTATTTACATCTTCTGTTTTCTATATGGGAATTTGCACTGTATTTATCGTGACTTAGTGCAGTTTGGTTATGTTAAAGAGAATTAAATTTATGATTTAGCCATAGGTTAAAGAATATGATGATCCTTATTTGGATCTGATCAAGAGAAATTTGTGCTAGATTGTGATTTTAAACATGAAGCTAGAGCCAAAACTAAATATGACTTTTAATTGTCTGCTTTAGAGAAGAAGTGAGTACATTTGGATTAATTTTACATTAAGTGGAGGCATTTTGAAATTTTATGAAGGGAAAGAAGATGTCTGTGTTTTTATAGCCAAAGGGTGAAATATAGTGGAGATGCACTAGTTATTTCCCAGGCAGTATTCCTTTGGGAAACTCTGTATATTCTATATAGTTTTCTTAGGATAGTCCTTTATGGTAGTCAGCCCCTGCACCCTCATGGTACATAGTTCAAACCTTCTCATTGTTAATACTGTATACCATTTCCCTAGTAACAGTGACTGATCTAAAATATATAATGAGTGAAGCAAGTGGGGCCATGAACAGAAAATGGGGCCAATGCATTGGGGTAAGATTAACCAAGAGATAGAAAGTACCATGGTTCAAAATCCACTCATTTTATTTATTTTTTTTAAAGATTTTATGTATTTATTTGACAGACAGGGATCACAAGTAGGCAGAGAGGCAGGCAGAGAGAGAGAGAGAGAAGGAAACAGGTTCCCTCCTGAGCAGAGAGTCTGAGGTGGGGCTCGATCCCAGGACCCTGGGATCATGACCTGAGCTGAAGGCAGAGGCTTAACCCACTGAGCCCTCCAGGTGCCCCAAAATCCACTCATTTTAAATGCTGTACTCCTAAACACTGTGATTCTTGATGCCAATACATCACTAGACCTTCCTATTTTATTTACTCAATTCTCTTTTCTGTCAGGTTATTGGAACTGGATTTCTTTCACTTGCAATTTAAAGAACTTTAACTACAAAAATGGTTAAAAAGGTAAAAAAAGAAAAATAAGGAGCTTTAACTAATATAGAGATATATATGTTCAATAAACATACATTCAACACATACATATTTTAATATAGCACAGTGCTTTAGAGTATGTACTTTAGAGTCAGATAATCTAATTCCAGCTCTGTTCCTAACAACAGTGCTCACAACATAGAAGGTAATTAATATATGGTATCTGGCATTATTAACATCATAATCATTTTAGTCACATATTCTCATATTCATCCTCCTATGTATCCACAACTCTTGTTTAACAATTTATTTTCAATGAATATTAAAATTACTTCTCTTTTTCAAATGTGTCATCATTGAAAGTCTCTGAACTTTGATATTGTGGGACTCTTAAGTTTTAATGCTCTCCATCTCCTTACCACTCAAAAAGTCTAGGACACTGTGATCATTGTGATAAATGAGCTAAGTGGCTGCCATTTTCCTGGGGTACAATAAGCAGGTGATTGCCAAGTACCTCACAAGGACAAATTCCATATTTCCACTGACAGCTTTTGGGATGATTTACAAATGGACAAAATAAAGTTTGTTTTTCAATCATATTTGATAATAAATAGTTGTCCTGGGCTTAGATCCAAAAGGCTAGAGATCCAGACTCTGTTCTGCCAAGCCTAGGGCATGTTATGGAACCTCTCTTAAACATTGCTCAATCATTTATAAAGTGAGAATAATACTGTCTGCTTTGCCGATTGTTAAATTACCAAAATAAAAATAGAAGTGATTTTAAATTATAAAACGCTAAGCATTTCCAATGTAAGGCATTGGAGATGATTAAAGATAACCAACACAGGGATGCCTGGGAGGCTCAGTTGGTTGTCTGCCTTCCTTCTGCTTAGGTCATGATCCTTGGGTCCTGGGATCAAGCCCTGTTTCCAGCTACCTGCTCAGCAAGGAGTCTGCTTCTCCCTCTCCTTTTGCCCCTCCTGCCTGCTGGTGCATGCTCTCTCTCTCAAATAAATAAAATCTTTTAAAAAAAGAAAATAGCTTTAAAACTAAAAATGCATTTTCAGGTCTTTATGTCTGGAACACTTTTGAAATGTCAAATTGGCTATCCTTGTCTTACACTCTCTTCCTCCTTCTCTATTTCACTGAGGGATCATTCTCTGCCCCCCCCCTCGAAGATTTGAGCAAACTGCTGAAGGCTTACATAAGGCAAGATGTAAACACCTTTTTTTTTTTTTATCTTTTGTATTAGCTGTTATTGTTATTATCACTACCATTATTATTAAACCCCCTCATCTTAAAGATGAGAAGACAGACACTACTACATAAATATTGCTGGTAACATATAATTCCAGAAAAAAAAAATTCATGATAAAAGCAGGAAATTTGATGAAGTAAACACCCTTTAAACCCCTTTCACACTTTGTGCCTTTCATTATACAAGATAAGATGAACACAACAGCTCAGTCATTTTTTGATTTTTCCGCTTCCCTTAAGCCAGAGGTGATTATGTAACTCAGTTCTGACTAAGGTGACATAAGAGAAAATTTGCTTAGAAATTTCCAGAATTTATCTCCTCCATGATAAAGCAAAAGGACATGATAGAAACACATTTAGGAAGTCATTCTTTCTGTTCTCCTCCTTTCTTCCTACTTGGAATATTACCCATTGAAAACATTCAAATTAACACAGTCATTCTGTAGTTGTGAGAAAGATCAGGGAGTCAGGGTGAGCCTATAGTGACCTGTCCGTGCTGAGCTACTGGATGGATGTCCTGAAACTGCCATCTGATTTCTTGCTTGTGAGATAATTCTTATGCAACATAAATAGATGTGTTTATCGCTGATGCCACTGTGTGGGGGATATTACGTTCCTTGCCTCCAAACATATTGCAACCAATCCACAGGCGTACCACTGGACGTTCCCTTAAATGAGGAAAGCAGCTAAAATTGGAATCTAAGGTGCGAGGATCAAGTGTCAGAGAGACCATTTTCAAATGCCAAGACTAGTTAAGAGTGAGTAGTAAAGAGACTGGACTGAAGCTAACAACCGGAACAAGATGAGAAGTTGACTGAATACAGGTGGGAGCAAGGGAAAAAGGTTTATAACGACCACTAATAATATTTCTGACCATCCATTTCTTGCACTTATGGGTCAGTGTTATGTAGTTGGCTTAAAATTACAAATTAAGAGTAGACTGCTCCCATCAATTTTGTCAGTTCTGTGGGGAAAAATAAAGTTGACATGTATCTAGATTTTTAGCAAGACGTTCCTGGTGTATATCATGGAGCATTTAAAATAAAGTATGGCTGATTCCTATTCAATCATCCACAAGGAGCACTGAATTTGAATCTGATTGATTTTCCTGGACAGTGGGCTTCTAGAGAATGGGTACAAGCTAGAGTCCCAGTAAAGATAGCAACAAGGGTTGGAGGAAAATATGTAGAAGAAAAGTTAAGGATTAAAAAACAAACAAACAAAAAACATTCTAAGGTGTGCATTAGAATCATCTGGGAGACTTGTTAAAAAAAAAAAAAACAGATTGCTTGGGTCAACATCTAGAGTTTCTGGTTTTGACTGGTGTAGAGCTAAATAATTTGTATCTCTAGAAAAATCCTTTGATGGTAGTGATGGTGGTGTTGGTCTGAGAACCACCACTCTAAAAGGCAGTGCAGGGCAATGAACGTGGAGTAACAAAGGGTCATCATAAAGTTAACCAGGTGGAGCATATCAGGCTCCCCTTGGTGTGGTGACTTCATGGATTCTCGAGACAGTGAAACAGGATCTGTGAGAGCCAAAATCCTGCCCAGGGTCCGAGATAGCTCAGAAACTCACTGGCAGCCAGTCCTTAGCTGGAAGCATGCACTGCATGTAAGCAAGTTGATATCTGCCCAATCAAAACTATCCCTTAAGAGAGTGTACACACTCTTGAAATGAAGAACTCTTTTTCCCAGATATAAGGGTAGTCTCAGAAAAACAATCCTTTTTTTGTTATAACCCATCAAGAGGCCTTCATACTATGATACACTTGAGTTGCAATTTTCATGGCTTTTACAGACAGCTCTAGTTTCTCCCCAGATTGCAAGTCCACTCCCAGAGCACTGTAATGGAGTGCTTTCAGCATCTATCATCTCACCAGCTGGAAGAACTAACCCCCTTTTCTCTCTCTCTGATTTAGTGTTCTAACTCACTGGTATCATATCTCTACCGTGTATGAGAACATTCCTACTATTTTTCACTGACACAAAGTCTTGGTTAGAAAAATTCTATCTAATTCGTTACCCATGAACTCTAAATATGAGTAAGATCAGGTTGGTGGTATCAACATCTGTCCTTGGAGTCCTCATGTCCAGCTCCTTCCCATTGATCTCTTCTGGTCCACATGACTTACTCTTTTGGCCTGGCACAAAATTCATCTAAACTAAAAAGATGAAAGGGAAATAAATCTCTGGTTGTGTTCCCTTCTGTCAAGGCATACCACTAAGCTACTTACCTCTTCTGGTGAATACCCTTTTCCCCTTCTCCAGACTGTCATCTAGAAATTGGTTGATGAAATTATAAGAAAATGCTGTCTCTTATTTAGTATGATGAATGTGTTGTTTCTGCAATATTTATTAATGTGACAGAAATCTGTCAGGCAAAGCATCCATTTGAACATAATTAAAGGTGACCATTTACTGTGGGATATCCATATCATTTCAGACTCATTTACCCGAGATAATTTTTAATGGACAATCATGTATGTTATGATGAACCAACTGAAGAAAGTTGAGCTATATGCTGGTATCCTTGGTCTTTAACCTCAGATGCCTTAATTTTTTTGCAATTAGAGTGACAGAAAAGTGTCCTTTCCCTAAATTTTGTTATGGTAACCTATATGGTTACCTTGACTATCACACCAACAAAATATTTGCAGCATTCTCACAAAGTTATTTGTGGTGTTGGTTAAGATTTAGTTATTAGTTATTAGAGAGTTGGTTAAGATTTAGTACATTATCTATTTAGAGTTGTATGGCACAGGGTTTATAGTTTTAGTGTTTTAGATAGAATCTGTTAGAGTTGATTGAATCATTACCCCCATCATTGTGCCTCTAAGAAGCCAGGGAGAAAAGGAGCTATGATTACGACTTAAATGATGCTCTTGTGTCTAAAGTAGGGGGTAATAAAGAAAAGCATTGACTCCTCAGGTCACACTCATGAAGCTTCCAGGGCTGCCTTATAACTGAGGTGGTATTTCTATAGGGTACTTTCAGCTACAGTTAGTAGAAACCTACATCAGCTTAACTTAACACAAGATTTGATGGTTTCATATATCTGCTAGAATAGATGGGAGATATTGATTTCATGCACATTTTGGGCAAAACTCTTGTTTCTCTGCAATTCTCTTGGCTCCTCTCTTTGCTTCCCTCATAGTCACAAGATGGTTGCCAGCAGCCACTTAGCATTGCCTTCCTTATTATATTCCATGAAGTATATGATAAGATGTTTCTCTTTCAGTTTAATTGGACCAATTTACGTATCTATCCCTGTTCCAGGAACTTTCACCAGGAGACTGATTTGTACTGATTAACTTAAACCTGGGTTCCTAAAGCAAACTATCAAGGGGAAAGAAATTAAAAGAATTGAATTAATTGGATTAGAATAATCAGAGTCCTTGCCTGGGGATAGGGTCAAGTCTTAAGATCACATTCAGCTTAAGAGCACCCCAAATAAGAGGAATGGAATGAATATTGAGACTCTAATGGCAATATTCAATTGAAAGGAATAATGTCTTTTCTATGCCTCAGTATCTAAAGTCCTTGTTCATTCCCACCAGGTTAATTCCCTGATCATTCCCATGAGGTTCATCCCAGCTCTAAAAGGAAGGTGATTGATATATTTAGGCTACTTAAGTGTCTCTATTTCTTCAGTTTTTATAGAAAATGCTAATTATCCTGCATGTTTCTTGCCTCCCCACTGTACAAGATATGCGTATTAGTCTATCTAAACTTCTTGGATCTTTATTTCTCTATTTCTTCTCCCAATTTTTATTATTAGTATTTTTATACTTAAATTAATATTCTGTGGTTTTGTTTTCAAGTTAATTCTACAAGTTGAATATCAATAAAAATATTTTATTTTTATAATGAATTTCTGAAATTAAATTTTCTGTGTTTTTGTGTCCAAGTTAATTCTACAAGTTGAATATCAATAAAAATATTTTATTTTTATAATGAATTTCTAATTATATTTTGCTACAAAGTCAAATAGTAAGCTGTGGTGAAATTTTCTCTATTATATAGCTTTTAATTTTTATTTAGACATTTCTAACCACCTTTTTCCCCCCTTGCCCTGTCTGCCTTTGCCAAATTATCTCGTTCTTCCAATAACTTGGGCATACTTTCTAACCCATGTCATGTTTCAGTATTAAATCTCATTCTCTTTCTTTCTCTCTCCCACCTTACCCTCCTCCCTCCCTTTTTCTCTTCCTCCCTCTTCCCCTCTCTTCTCATATCTTTTTTTTAATCTTTCATCTTCTAAAATGTCACAATTGGGTAATTTCCATTCCTCCTGATTGGACTTTGATAGTCCCCTTCAGTGTTAAGATTAATTTCCTGCTTGCATTGTTTCCTTCATAAGTTCCTTTCTCCTGTTCATTGTGTTAGTCTCTCTTTCTAGAATCACTGTAGGTAAACACATTCCCCCCAAATGACCTTGCAGTTCCATCTGTGTCCATGGCCCTGACTCCTCTGGTTAACCCTCAGTTGTCTGCTTTCATCTTCAAAAAATATGTTGAAATTCCTCATTCAATGCTGATCATTTTCCTACTTTAATCATCATGAAGAATCTATGCACTTTTAGTCTATTACTATTATTTAACTGAGTTTCCACAGAGAAGCATTTATACATGTATATGACAGTCTTCCCTCTTGAATGAGAAGTTCTCTTCAAATATTTTAAACTGCTTAGTGAGTTGTTATATTGCTTGTTATTTTTATTAACAATTTTAAATCCTGTTTGGAGCAAGATACATTATATCTGAACACAAGCACTTAAAAATATCTGTATACGCAAATGTATACATAAATATACATACAAACATATGCAGAGGAATTGTTTTCTGGTGGCAGAGCAAAAATTCAAAACTACATCTTCAGAGTACATTCCAGTGAGGGAGGAAGTTTGGTCTAGGTTTTGCCAAAAGAGGGAAACCCTTAGTAATATTCTTTTGGGCTAAAGGCGTAACTATGAAAATTGAAAGGATACCAGAAGAGACTAAGCATATTCAGTGTTTAGGAAGAGGTTTATAAGTAAGAGAGTAAAGTAGTGCCATATAATACAATGTGAGAAATTTAAAGATTTACATTTTAATCTTAACAATCATATTATTTTAGCTATGGGACCCAGAGCAGGTCATACAACTTTCTGATACTCATTTCTTTCTTTTTCTTTTCTTTTCTTTCCTTTTTTTTTTTTTTTTTTTTTGAGCAACATGATACCTCAGAGTTAAGTATTAAGTGAGATAATATAACTGAAAACAGTATAGTTCTGGAGGCAAAAGTAAATGCTTTCATTTTATGAGTTTTGCCTATGTCTGGCATACTATGTTTGTACTCCCCTCTCTTTTTGCCAGTTCTTATTCTTTTATCCATAACTCTTAATTTTCCTCTCTACCACCTAGTTGGAAACTACTTGCTGATTTGTTCATTGTTGAAAGCGTAATATTTACATCCAAGACCCTGACAACACCAAGGGCACCTCCTTTATCTGCTTAGTTCAGGTTACCCTGTAAAGTATTGCCACAGATAGACTGAAGTTATCTGTAATATCTGTAATAACTGCTAAGCAGTTAACAATAGATTACCATAGAAGCAGGCTGAAGCAAACACAATTATTCTTCTTTGCTTTGGGGCCGACTTTGCAAGAATTCTTTTTTCTAGCCATGTTGAGTATAACTATGCACAGTGACTTCAATACTCCATACTCATTTCTCTTTGCATATATTTTGTTCTACTCTTGTATCCCAAAGACAAAAATCCTTGAAGGCTAGCTCAGGTATCTGTCTTGTGTGAATTCTTCTCTGATCCAAGCAGAGTAAGATCCTTTTGATCCAATGGAGGAAATAACTCCCTTCCTTTTACAAACCCTAGCTAGATGTATTCATCACACACACACACACACACACACACACACACACACACACACACACGAGTTATGAATCCTGAGAGGGCACTGGCCATGTCCTTCCTCTCTTTCTCCTTTCTTTCCTATCCTTTCCTTTCTCTTTGTTTTTGAATCAATAGGACCTAGTGCACAGAATGATCTATACATAGTAGGTGTCAAATAATGTGGAATTAAATGGAGTTTAAATCTAAAAAAGTATCTGGTCTTTAAAATAACTGTTACATAAACTTTAACAAATACTTCTGTTTTTATGAAAAAGGAAGAAATAATAATAGTGACAGTATCTGCTTTCCTTCTG
Source organism: Mustela nivalis (assembly GCF_964662115.1). Taxonomy (NCBI): domain Eukaryota; kingdom Metazoa; phylum Chordata; class Mammalia; order Carnivora; family Mustelidae; genus Mustela; species Mustela nivalis. The sequence continues at coordinate 35,341,530 of NC_139036.1, forward strand.
CAGAAATTATTCAATTATTTAACTATAACTTTTTAATTTGACAATAGCATCCTTATAGGTACAAGTGTATTTATGTTCCAGTTGGATGCATTACTTAGATGCTTGAATAAAGACTTAAATTAAGCTCTGCATAACTGGAATCAATTAAATCAAATAATTGCTTCAGTAGAAACACTACTGATGGTTATTGTAGAACATTTTTATCTGATAAAATCATACATTTGCATGAAATATACAATTGATTCTTATTATTCATGGTAGTTATAAAATTACTACAAACATAGAATTAGCAAATACTAAACCATTGCTCATAAGAGAAATACTGGGTTAAGTTCCTGTGAGCCTTTGGTTACAATGTTTTCATCATCTGATCAATCTACAACCTTTTTTAAAGTGTGTATTTCTGCTTAAAGTCATATTATTTAAAATAATGAATGAAGCTCATCTAAAATGTGTATTTCCTCTGTAAGGCACATTAGAACTGTGTTGGCCTTAGGAGCTCTAGACAGCACTTTTAACACTATGTTGTGGGTCATTTTAAACAAACCAAAAAAATGAACACAAAGTGCAAAAATGTGACACTCTATAGAGCACAAAAAAAGATACTTGTTTATAATATGACTGAGGAAACAAGAAAGCAGAGGGCAACTTGTTCAACCTAAGGTGGAAACATTGTTGCTGCACAGCTCAGATTTTCAACATTCTACCCATATGCTCAAATGGCTGTGAAATTTCTCTGAATATTGATTTTGGGCTAAGCAATGCATTTTAGCAAGTGGTCCAAATCACAGTTATGAATCCGGTCTAAATAGGATGGACTACATCCTCCTAATGATAACATTCATTAAATTGATATATTGGCAGTGTTCTTCTCTTTTGGAAGCAACAGATTTATCATTTGTAAAAATTGATTCAATCCTTATATAGTATTAAGATGGACTAAACTGTTGGTGGGGGAAGCACCACTGGAATATGGGAAAATATACCAAGAGTTTACACTTAAGGCTTGGTTTCTCAAGCTACTCTGTCTTCTTCCACGTAAGTTGTTACTGGAAATACTTTATTCCCACTTCCGTCTCTTTTTAGTTCTGTCCTCAGTAAATGGACAAAACTAATTTGGATTGTGGGCTAATTCATTCATAAATATATTAAACTCAGGTTTACATATGCACAATCTAAGATAGCTGTACAACTTAGAGTAAACATTTTGCGGGTGGGGTCACAGCAATAGTTAACATCTTAGAAGAAAACACACTGTTTTTAACACTTTGAAATTTCTGTACTGCCATACTATTTCTTTTTTATTTTTTAATTTCTTTTCAGTGTTCCCGAATCCATTGTTTATGCACTACACACAGTGCTCCATGCAGTACATGCCGTCTATTACCAGACTTACCTAACCTCCCTCCTCTCCAATCTCCCCCAACTCCCTCCTCCTCTCCATCTCCTCATGTCCTCTGTGATATCCCTTATGCTCCACAAATAAGCAAAACCATATGATAATTGACTCTGCTTGACTTATTTCACTCAGCATAATCTCTTCCAGTCCCATCCATGTTGACATAAAAGTTGGGTATTCATCCTTTCTGATGGAGGCATAACACCCCATAGTGTATATAGACCATATCTTCCTTATCCACTAGTCCGTTGAAGGGCATCTTGATTCTTTCCACAGTGTGGCAACTGTGGCCATTGCTGCTGTGAACATTGGGGTACAGATGGCCCTTCTTTTCACTATATCTGTATCTTTGGGGTAAATACCCAGTAGTGCAATTGCAGGGTCATAGGGTAGCTCTATTTTTAATTTCTTGAGAAATCTCTACTGTTTTCCAAGGTGGCTGCACCAACTTGCATTCCCACCAACAGTGAAAGAGGGTTCCCTTTTCTTCACATCCTCTCCAACACACGTTGTTTCCTATTTTGCTAATTTTGGCCATTCTAACTGGTGTAAGGTGGTATCTCAATGTGGTTTTAATTTGAATCTCCCTGATGGTCAGTTATGATGAACATTTTTTCAATTGTCTGTTAGTCATTTGTATGTCTTCATTGGAGAAGTTTCTGTTCATGTCTTCTGCCCATTTTTTGACATGATTATGTGTTTTCTGTGTGTTGAGTTTGAGGAGTTCTTTATAGATCTTGGATATCAGCCCTTGGCTATTTCTACAAACCAAAACTTAGCTGTCAATGTGCTTCTTCTATTACAAATAATAATCAGTCTAAGATTTCACAAGACAATGCCTTGTTGTCATCATGTGAAACAATGCATATTCATAGCATATTTCTTCCAATGGTTTTTTAGTACCCCTTTATTTAAACACTTGGAAGGAATGTGTGTTAAATTTGTTTGCCCTCACTGCAAAATATTGTTCTGTTTGGAAGGTATTGAGTCATATAACTATTTCCAACCTGATTTTGGTACTAGAAAACTAAGTGATTTTAAAAACATTTCACAATTGTGAAAGATTTTCTGCTACATACTTGTTATTCTATATCTTACCACATTTATTTTCCACTTTTATCACTACACTGTACTATCTTGAATGCCTTCAAATCTGTATTCTATTCTGTGATAAATACTTGTGTCCACAGTCACAAATCTTTCTAGAATGAAAATGGATTTGTTTAACTATTTGGATAATATGAAAAGTGATAGAGTTTATATTGAAATAGTCAATATATAACATATTTTAGTGATGTGTATCCATCACTCTTATTAAAATAGTGATCATTACATATAACTTAAAGTTGCTGAGTTAGAGAGTACATTAGGATTAGATTCTAAATTAGTATGTAAAAAAATTACTATGATCAAAATATATCAGTTAAAAATTCCTGTGGTGCCTGGGTGGCTCAGTGGGTTAAAGCCTCTGCCTTCAGCTCAGATCATGATCCCAGAGTCCTGGGATCAAGCCCTGCATCAGGCTCTCTGCTCAGCAGGAAGTCTGCTTCCTCCTCTCTCTCTGCCTGCCTCTCTGCTTACTTGTGATCTCAGTCTGTCAAATAAATAAATAAAATCTTTAAAAAAAAATTCCTAAGAAAGTTGGCCAGTAAATAAAGTCCCTACCCAACATTTAAAAACCATATTGTAGGAAAAAATATGGCTTCTAATCTTGGGCTCATGTTACCTTTGGAGATACTTGCATCAGCAGATTCACTTGGAAACTGAGATTTATGGAAGAAATACCTCATTCACAGCTCCTATCTCAAAAAGATTTGAGGGAATAGGTTCATTAACTAAAATGACAGAAAGAATTACTAATAACATTTAAATTGTTATTTGTCTTTCTCCTTTGAGTCAGTGTAAATTGAATATATATGTATTAAATATATATATATTTAGCTCATATATAGTGATCTATATGATCATATACATCATACATAATAATATATAATCTATATCTATATTCTATCTATATATCACTGAAATACATCCTTCCCATGAGGGAAAGGATTTTATTGTGATTTTAATCACTGATATCCTCCAGAGTACCTCTCACATGGTCAATACTCAAATATTTATAAATGCATGAAGGCAACTTTACAGTATGTATATAAAATTATGCCCACACAAAATATAATAAATTAGTTTCCAGTCCCATTGCATGAAAAGAATTGGATAGCTTTATTTTAAAATCTGTTTCTTTAATGATTTAAACATATTCAGAACAAAAAGAGGCAAACCAGAATACATTAACCTAACTATATTAAAAGGCACCATCTTTCATCTAGTATCTATAAGATATGCAGTCAGAGAAAAAGCCTAAATGATCTCATCCTCCTAGAAATAGTCTTGTACTTTCTGACAAACTTATAGAGAAAAGTCTTCATGACCTTGAGTTAGACAAAGAGTTTTTTAGATATGACACCAAAAGCATGATTAGAAAAGAGAAAAATATATACCAGGGGGAAAAATTTAAGAAATCATTTATCCTGTGATAGACTCATATTAAAAGTAATAAAGAACATTCAAAACTCAAGAGAAAGAAAAAAAAAACTAAGTTAAAAATAAATAGGCCAACATAATATTGAAGGAGAAGAACAAAGTTGGAGGACTGACACTATCTGATGTCAAGGTTTACTGAAAAGCTACAGCAATAAAGACAATGTGGTATTGGTCAAAGAATATACAGATAGATCAATGAAAGAGAGAGCTGAGAAATAGACCCACATAAATATATCAACTGATCTTTGACATAAGGACCAAACATGAAGCAATAGAGTCAAGATAATCTCTTCAATAGTTGTTGCTAGAAAAACTAGACCTCCACATGCAAAAGAAAGGAATCTAGACACCGACCTTACACCCTTTATAGAAATTAAGTTAAAGTGGATCAAAGACCTAGATGTAAAACACAAAACTGTAAAACTCCTAGAAATAGCATAAGAGAAAAATCTAGATAACCTTGAATTTACAGTGACTTTTTAAGTACAACACTAAGGGTTCTATCCATGAAAGAAATACTGGATAAACTTCATTAAAATTAAGAACTTTTGCTCTGTGAAAGACAGTATCAAGAGAATTAGAAGACAAGTCAGACTGGAAGAAATAGTTACAAAAGATGTCTTATAAAGGATCATTATAGGAAACATACGAAGAATTGCTAACATTCAACAATAAGAAAACAAAATATCCTATTTAAGAATGGGCCAGGGGCACCTGGGAGGCTCAGTGGGTTAAAGCCCCTGCCTTCCGCTCAGGTCATGATCTCAGAGTCCTGGGATCGAGCCCCGTGTTGGGCTCTCTGCTTGGCAGGGAGCTTACTTCCCCTCCCCCCCTCCCCACCTGTCTCTCTGCCTACTTGTGATCTCTGCCTGGCAAATAAATAAATAAAATCTTATAAAAATTTTTTTTAAAAAAATGGGCCAAAAACCCTCACAGACACCTCGTCAAAGAAGATAGGCAGATGACAAAGAAGCCATGGAAAGATGCTCTACATCCTATGTCATCAGGGAATTGCAAACTGAAAATATCACCTCTACTTCTGACTAATGAGTATGGCTCTAAGATTCCAACACACCCTTTTTGAGTTTGATTAATTTGCTAAAGCAGCTCACAGAATTCAGAGAAACACTTTACTTACTAGATTACTGGTTCACCATAAAAGGATATGACCCAGATGCAGCCAGATGGAAGAAATGAATAGGGCAAGGTATAGGGAAAGGGGGTGGCGCTCTCATGCTCGCTCCAGGTGCCCCACTCTCTGGGTTGGAATTACCAACCTGGAAGCTCTGCAAAACCCTTCCTTTGGGATTTTTATGGAGTCTTCATTAAATTGACATAATTGACATAATTGATTAGATATTGTCTTTCAAGTGGTTGAATTCAACTTTCAGCCCCAATCCTCTCCCCAGAAATCAGGGAATGGAATTAGAAGTTCCAACCATCTAATCACATGGTGGGCACCCCTGGGAATTAGTCCCCATCCTCAGGTGCTTTCTAGACCTCACCTCATTAACATAACAAAAGATACTTTTTATAGTTCTCAGACTTAGGAAATTCTAAGAGTTTTAGGTTGTCTTGCCCGAAAAGGGTTTGGAGACCAAATACGTGTTTCTTATTATAAATTACAATATCAAAGACAGTTTTGTCAGCTTATGAATGTACACATATAACCACCACATGACCTAGCAATACCATTCCTAGCTATTTATCCTAGAAAAATGAAAACTGGTGCTCACACAGGAATTTGCGCACAAATATTTATAGCATCTCTATTTGATAATTGTCAAAAACTAAGGGCTATCCAAATGTCCTTCAGTGGGTGAATGTATAAACAGTGATATAGCCATGCAATGAAATCCTACTCAGTGATAAAAATGCAATAACCTGGGTGAATTTCAAAGTCATGAGTTGAGAAGAAGAAGCAAGTCTCAGAAGACCCCATATGGTATGATTGTATTTATATGACATTTTGCAAAAGCAAAATTATGCCATCAGAGAGTAGACCAATAGTTATTAAGGGGCTAGAGGTAGAAGAAAGTTCTGGACATGAAACAGTTACATGGAGGAGTGGTTTGAGTTGATGAAACAATTCCAATAGTATCCTGACTATAGAGGTGAATACATAAATCTAGACATGTGTTATAATTCATAGTACTATATATACACTAAAGAGTTGGTTTTACCAATATGGGATCAATACAGACACAAACACACAGACACACACACACACACACACCCCTACTATCTGAACATTTTTAGAGAAGTAGAGCTTCTTTTGGAGTTAAAACCTAGTTTCCCCCAAGAATTTGCTTTAAGAGAAAACAGTGTGAAGTGAACACATGTAAATACATTTTTTTGTGCCTGGGAGATCTCAACGTTCACCAACTCAGCCATTTAATTCCATCACATTTATGTTAATGGATCTTGGTAATTCCAGGTCTTCTGCTCTGATTTCATCCCCTGCAGAGACTGTCTCCACCCTCCAACTATTTCTTATCCTCCATCTTTTTATTTAGAAAGTTGTTCTGGCAGTTGCTCAGAGTTGACCCAAGCTAAGTCCGGGCTCTATCACAGGCCACACAAAGGTGAGCTACATTCACTTTGCGAATTTCCACTGTGCTAATGGTGTTCCAGTCAGTTCCCTGCTATCAAGGACAGAGAGCCAGATCGCAGCAGATTCCCTCAAGAGGTGTCACACTGAACTTCTGAAACACTGATGTTTGACTGGCTCCTTCCTCACTGCCTCCCCCCCTAAAGTCTGGTCTCTGTTGCCTTCTGTACCCCCACCATGATTCCACCAAGTATGGCTGCTCATGGGCAAACCCTAATCCTGATGAAAGATCTCTTCTTTCCCCCAAATGTCTTCTAAAGTACTATATATATTAATGACTATAAATCATTGCTTGAAACAAGAGAAGTCAGCTAATTCCACTACAAATATAGTAGCAAATTTTGCTTCTAACAGCATTCCTCACTAAGAATACACTTAACACTAAAACATAATTCAGAGCAATTGATTCAAAGAGAAAACTCTCCGTGATCATGTGGTTCTATCAGGTGTAACATTTTTTTAGAATATTGGAAAGAATGAATGGATTTCATTTTTTTTTTTACGCAGTACAGCTGAACTACTTGTCATTGAAGTTTGAATAAGAGTTGGGCAGTGGCAGTGGGGAATTTGAAATCTTACATTCTAACAAGGATCTGGAGTTTAGATTGACGATAGGGCCAATTACAGAGGCAGCTGTGTGCTTTGAGAAATAGACCCAAACAAAACTGCAGCAATTCCACCTCAATAGAGATGAATAATGAGAGATATGAAGGGAAGAGTCTTTATTTATTTATTTTTTTTTTAAGAAATTAACTGCTGAATGCATGGAGCCCTGGGTGTGGTGCATAAACAATGAATCTTGGAACACTGAAAAAATAAAATTAGAAAGAAAAAAGAAGTTAACTGCTGGAGCTCCAAAAGTTAGAGCAAAATTAACAAAACTTCCATGGAATATTAGAGATTAGTACAGGGTAATGCTTAAGAGATCAGACCATGGATTCAGCCAGACCTAAACTGGAATTCAGTCCCAGATGCTTGTTGGTGAAATTAAGGTGTTAGCTAGATTACCTTGGCAATGGGTTAATTGTGTTATGTCTCACTTTCTCTCTGTGTAAAGGGGCAGGAATAATAGTCACTACCGCCTAGGCTGGTTAAGGTTTATTTGAAATATGCACATAAAGTGCTTAGCATTATGCTTTCGACAAAATAAATGCTAAATAAATATGAGCAAATACCAGTAACATTTTAGAAACACATACACTGAGAGTCCTGTGATCAAATTACTTTTGGACATTCTGGAGTAAATTAATATAAGCAGGCTTCAAAAATATTTTTCATAACCTTTAAAATATAAACACGCATTGTAAATTTGCAAGAGGGTTGCAGTGTGCAGCATTCTCAAAATAGTTGGAACACAAACCCTGATTTCTCAAAGTATTCCAAAAGGACTAGTGTGCCAGAGAAACTTAAAACTTTAACACTTACTTTTGCATGCTGTAGGGGTTTGCCATAGATTTGTATGATGATAGCCATTTTGAATTAGCAGTTTTGATATAATCATTTTTATGCAAAGGATATTTTAGCAAAGAATTGACATAGTTACATCAAAAAGGCTCTTTTTTCTTAATTACCAGATAATGTGCCTTGCGCATATCCCTGACCCTCACCCATTATGATGGGTGTTCATTTCTGTCATTTTAGAGTTTCCATGAGCCAGTGTTAATTTTTTAAACCAGAAAAATGTACTATCTATTTTTGTTTGGGCTCTGTGATCTTAGTTATTTATCCTAAAACCATTATTTCAAAGTTTATTCATAGCATTGTGTTTTATTGAAACAACTGAGAAAAAATTTAATTGAGGATTGACTATACAGTTGACAGTTGGATTTAAGGGATCTTTTTAGGGACCCACAATTTCCTCTCCCCATTCCACTCCAGCGCCCGATACAGATTCAGTCAAACAAAATTACTACAATTAGGAAGCTTACACAAAGCAGATTAATTTGTCGGCTAGATTTTCAAAGAGAAAGCAAAATAAATTCCATTAGTATTCTGAAATTATTCTTGGACAGTACCTAAGTATGACCATCGTAATGTTCATGAAGTAATTAGTGGATGTGAGTGGCAAATCACTCAGGTTATCCCAGAATTGTTAGAAACTGAACAAACATTCTGCTTAAAACGGCTGAAGAGCTTTTCTGAATTCAGCTGGTATCGTACTCATATCTTGTGCTTATACATAATTTGACTTGGGTGGTACCTGACTATTATGTCTTCCCTCATCCCCTCCCTGACAAAACCTTCTCCCTAACTGCTACCCATTTCTCTGAGACTCATCTCTATGTTTTTTATCCCTAACCCACTCTATTCTTTGTCCCTAAGGGTCTGTAGCCCAGGCTCATCCTTTGCCAAGTACTGGAGAGAGGCTCAGCAATGGGATAAGGCTCAGGGATGAAAATACCAGCTTTCTTTCCTGGCTCTTGTGACACCACATTTTCCGGCTGTTTTCTCACATTTCTCTGAGAACTACTTTTCAGATTCCTTTTCCTAGCTCATCCTTGACCTAATTTTCAATTGTTGGTATTTTGTTCTTGTTTTTGTTTTTAAGGTTAGTCTTAGGTCCTAGGTAAAAGGATACAAGTATTCACAGGGCACAAGAAAAATGGAGAAATTCAGAATGTCACTGCAAGTTCTGACACGCTTTCGGGTCACATTAAGACATATGGGTCATGTATAGTCCTATATATAATCTATGAGAAATCTAAGTGATGTCCATACATGTATTATTCCAAAAAGAACCAAACTCCATTTTATGTTCCAGTAGTGACATAGTTTATGTGACATTTTCTATGTTTATCTTAAGCTATCCTGGAAAGACCAGGTAAATGCCCTCAAAGCATTCCATGGAAAAGGACACTCCAGTTAGTAAGTACTATTAAGGTGTTTGCCAAGAGCTCTGTCATTAGCATATCTATAAAGATTAGATCAGGTTACATTTCTTTCTTTCCGGAGGTATTCCTCAGAAAAGGGAGAAAATAGATTGCAGGCCTGTGGCTAACTCCCTTTTTATCTACTTGGCGTTGGTGCCCTGATGAGCGAGTTGCTTAAACTCCCCTTGTGATAGTTCTTACTCTACCTGCCTATTGTAACACAGACCCTTGATAGATCTCACTGTAGCCTCACCCCATGACAGAACATGTGGCAGTAGGTCTAGTCTTAAATCTCTTATAGCTTAAGACCTCCAACTACCTACTTGACAGCTTCACTGGGAGATTTCATAGGGATTTCGAACTCAGGTATAAAACTACATTCATAATCTCTTCCCTCAGCCCTCAACCTCACCACAGATTCGGCTTTTCGAGCAATATTAGTTCCAGTAGAACACAATATAGCCATTCATTTAATAGCTCTTGAAACAAACCTCATAATCCTTCAAGATTTCTTCCTTTCCCATATATCCTAACCATCTGTAGTTACTGCTCAAATATGTCCACTTCTTTTATTCCTTTACCAAAACCCAATCCAAGCTCCCTTAGTCTATGACCCAGATGATTTAAAAAGCCTTCCAGTTAGCTTTTCCAAATTCGTTAACACACTCTACCTGTTCCTTCACTGAAATCACAAATCCAACCCTCTAATTATCCTACTGAAAGTGAACAATGGTTACCCATCACTTTTATTTATTTTTCAATTTAAGCTTTTTTTTTTTTTTAAAGATTTTTTATTTATTTATTTGACAGAGAGAAATCACAAGTAGATGGAGAGGCAGGCAGAGAGGGGGGGGGGTGAAGCAGGCTCCCTGCTGAGCAGAGAGCCAGATGCGGGACTCCATCCCAGGACCCTGAGATCATGACCTGAGCCGAAGGCAGCGGCTTAACCCACTGAGCCACCCAGGCGCCCCTTCAATTTAAGCTTTTTAAATGCTGGTGAAAGGAATTTGTGGTTCGTAGAAACCATACTTATGTGAACGACAGCAGATGCTTCTTCATATAAATTATCACTTCAATATATGTCTTATGGTCCATAAGAAAAGAGAAACACCGATGTATCCGTTTTGCTACATTTTAATAGCAGATATTTTAAGGGATTCTTTTCTTTAGGTCTCATCAGCAACATCAAACAAAAGGTACTGAGTGTACTCCACAAGGTACAGAGTGCTGCCAACACTATGGAAAATTTACATGACTTGGAGAAAATGTGGTTCTTATCTCTCAAAGTGAACAACAGGGTAATTTATGAAGGCAAATTCTTCATCCCCTTGAGCTAATGTGGACTGAATCATTTTGAAATTAAAATAATCAAGACATGAGACAAGACTAAATTTGGTTGAGAATTCTTTCAGGTTCATAAAGTTTTAACATCCATCTTAAACAGAACTGACTAGACAACTTTTAGAGCAGAGACCAAACTCCTCAATGTAGATTCACAACCCTCCATCATCTAGACCTACTTTCCTCCTGAGACTTATCTATCATTCGGGCTCCTTTCCTGGCTCAGTGTTTTCTTTCAATCTATTGAACGATCTGTTATGTTTCCTGAAGTTGTTACGTTTCCTGCCACAAGGTCCTCACACAATCTGTTCCATATTTGGAACACACTGTGATCCTTGATCCAAGTAAATCCTCATTCTTGTGAACTCAGTGTAAAGATTACTTCATCAATAAACATTCCCTTGAGTCCCAAGAGAACCTATAATTTCCCCTCAGAGCCTGCATTATGATGAAAATTAAATAATTTTCTAATTCTTAGTGGGTGTGTTTCTGCAACAAAAGGTATGGTCAATAGAGGAAAAGACTTTGTTAATCTTGTCCAAACTGTTTTCCTAGGGGCTAACCTCAGTCTTGGGCTCTTGATAAAATAGTAAGTCTTTTTTTTCCCCTTTTACAATGCCCCAAATGGAATGGCTTGCTTTTAGTCCTTGTAAAAAAATGTATTTGAAAAATCACATCAGGGTAGCTGTGCCAAAATGTCACTACTCTAGTTGTTTCATACTAGAAAAGTATCTCAATATCACATATAGGGAACATGTAATTGTTTTGCAATATGGACTCCTGGAAATATTTTTCTGGGAAATGTATGTTTCATGTAACTCAGTTAGTTGATAGGCTTTATAAAATTTTTTGAGATAAGCCAAAAAATATATTAAAAATATATACAAAATATATTTTAAAAACATACAAAATATATTAAAATATATAAAATACATATTTATATATAAATATATACTTATATATTTATATGTTATATAAATAAATAATAAGCTATATATTTATATATTATAAATATATTTATATTATACATAAGTATAAAAATATTTATATATTTATATTTAAAATATATTAAAGATATATAAATTTATATTTATATTTAAATATATTTATGAATTATATATGAGAATATATTTATATTTATGAATTATATATATATATGAGAATGCAGCTATCCCAAATAAGGATTTCTGTTTTAGAAGTGTTGGTTTCTAAATTGTATTACATAGGATGGCAAGTTATCTGCTATGGCTTTTTTTATAATTTAAGGCAACGAAACTATCATCAGCTTGGAGGACGACAGTTATCTGTCAGCATATCAGTAGGTCTTGAATCTTGATCTACAAAATGTGATTTCATTTCACTAGAATAATTTTTCAAAGAAGAGGAAAGAGGTTAAGAAACAAAACTTTTAAATACCAGTGCCTTAAACTACCTCAATATTCAATCTTCTCATCAATAGCTATTCTGGCCCTTATAATTTTAGTAAGATTTGTATTCTGTGTGAGAATCATTGCCCGAGAGCTCATTTTTAGGTTGCATTACTTATTTAATCATTGTTTGCGATCCGGAGTCAAGGTCTGAATGAAACTCAGCAGAGAGACCAGTACAAGGTGGAAACAATCTCATTTTGTTCCTAACAGATTTCTCCATGCAGTATTAATGATAGTCAATACTGATCTATCTGCTTAAATTCTGCCTCTTCCTCAGTAGTGAGCTGACTTGAGAAACTTAGATTAGCAATTTTTTTTTTGAAAAGGAAACATTTTAAAAGATGTATCCAAAAGACTTCCAGATCCATAGTTTAGGAGAAATAGAAAGATGTTCCTTTAAAAAATAATGGTCTCTTCTCTGAGCCTATTCAAAAGTTCTTTATTGACAAAGAAAAATTACTTGGCAATATTTAAACCTTCTAACCTGAGTAGATACTAAACCTTCTGGGTGACAAAAATAGCTTCACTGGACAATTTTTTAAAATTTGAGCTTCATAATCAGCCGTAGTATTATTACTCATACCAAATCAAGAAGAAGCTTGGAAACCAGTAAAGAAAGTTCTGATCACCTTTTCTTGACTTTAAATCTCAAATACATGTACTTCCCACTATCCACAATTCACTGGAAGCCAAGAAGCGTATTTAGTATTTCATTCAGTCTACTCTTTATAGTCCACAAATCCTAGAGATTGAGTGATTCCACACATTGGCTTTCTGATTCTCCTACAGAATTGCTTGAGTTTTTTCAGACGAATCTCTGATACAAACAAAACAAAAACTTGTTTTTGTTAGGAAAGAGAAAATACTGCACATACTTATTTCACCACGTGCATAAAGCAGATAGTCTCCTCTTGCACAAACAGTCTATAAAACGAGGACACTCCAGTTTTTATTTCTTGAGCAGATGATGCTATTTCTGGGAGGTGGAGACAATGCTTTGGCAGCCAGTAACCTCCATGTACAAACCCAAGTGGTCTCATTATTCAGAGTCCTTGAATAGTATTTTCAGTGTTCTTGAACTAAGAATTTATCCATTTTTCAAAGCCTCCAATGTCATCCCCAGATTCATTTTTCTTTGCTTCTCCAAGTTTTCAGTTCCTTCTCCTTCCAGAGTGATTTCCCTAGCTGGCCACTTTTACAAAGGAGAATTTTACCTGCTATTGTGAATTAAATTCAGGGAGGACAGTGAAATACACAACCAATCATTTATCAGACTCATAAAGCCACAGAATCGGTTAACTTAGTTCTCAGAAGAACCTACATTTTTTATTAATAGCAATACTTGTGGGATAAAGCACCAAAATGATTAATTAAAGTCTTCATTCACTTTACATATGTAGACATTCTCAGGTTCTTATCTTTTTAGGATAGGATTCCTTCTCTTTCCATTTCTGTTCTTCTCTAACTAAACTTTATGAATAACCTCTATGAATAATTTGTTTTTGAGAAAAATAAAGCAGTTTTGGAGGTTAGTGTTGCTACTTTATGGTATTCAAGTTTGTCATTTTCTGACAGTGAATACTGTCAGAGGAAGACAACTAATTCTTTTAACTTCTTGCAGTGTCCTATGATTGGAAAAGATCCTGATGTTTATTCTTTGTATGAAATTACTAATTTTGTTATTGAGAATTATAGTGAAATATCTTCCATAAATCAGCAATGCCTACCCTAGGTGAGTAGTTTAATCCAATAGTATATATATACATATTATTTTTTAATTTTTTAATTGTGTTATGTTAGTCACCATATAATACATCATTAGTTTTTGTGTTGTGTTCCAAGATTCATTGTTTACATGTAACACCTAGTGCTCCATGCAATACATGCCCTCCTTAATACTCACCACCAGGCTCACCCAGCCTCACTCCCTTGCCCTCTTAAGTCCTCAGTTTCTTTCTCAGAGTCCACAGTCTTTCATGCTTCATCTCCCTCTCCGATTTCCCCCAATTCACTTTTCCTTTCCTTCTCTGAATGTCCTCCATGTTATTCTAAGTGAAACCATATGATTGTTTTATTTAAAATAAACTAAAAACGTAGACCCCAAAAGTCCACAATATACTAATCCTACAGCTTTGGTTCTCTCCAGAATGAATAAACAACTCATAGACTATTTAGAAATAAAATAAAAAGGGCAAAGTTACATGTAGACAAGGTACTGTGAATGAACAGTCTTTTCTGTGGGTTTTCTAGGTATGATAGAGTCTGTTATAACTCCTTAGGATAAAACAAAATGCCTATTAGCAAGACAATTTGCTTAAGCTATAGAGGAAACCAAGGAAATTCACTCCTAAACCATGAGGATGTGGTTACTAACCATGAGAATGTGTCCTCCATGAGGAGTGAATACTAAATCAGTAGTGTGAAACACTACTGTAGACATTGTTATTTTTGCATGAACATAACCAATAATGACTTCTGGTGACTAAGATAGCTTTTATTTAACTAGTCATTCTTTAAATGTGGTCCCTGAGCCAATAGCATCAACAACACTCTGGAATTTCTTAGAAATGTCATTTCTTGGACCCTGTTTTAGTCCTCTAGGACTGCTATAACAAAATACCATAGACAGGGTAGCTTAAACAAAAGAAATTTATTTGCCCACAAGTTTGGAGGCTAGAGAGTCCAAGATCAAGGTGCCCACCAATTTGGTTCTGGAAAGCACTCTCTTCCTGGCTCACAGACAGTTACCTTCTTGCTGTGTCTTCACATGATGGAAAAAGAAAGCTCTGGGGCCTCTTCCCTTTATTATAAGGGCAACAGCCCTGCTGGATGAGGACCTTCCACCAAGTATAGTCCTGTTGGGGGTTATGGCTTCAAC
The DNA here is from genome assembly GCF_964662115.1 of Mustela nivalis. Classification (NCBI taxonomy): domain Eukaryota; kingdom Metazoa; phylum Chordata; class Mammalia; order Carnivora; family Mustelidae; genus Mustela; species Mustela nivalis. The sequence goes on from NC_139036.1 coordinate 35,356,603, forward strand.
ATATAGATTTCGAGGGGACACAAACATTTAGTCTGTAAGGTCCCAACCCAAATGTAATGAGCCAGAAACCCTGGATTTAATAAATCCTCCAACAGTTCTGATGCACACTAAAATCTGAGCGTTAACACTAAGGGAGTGGTATTCAACCTTAGTTACCCATTGGAAACATGCCAATACGTGGGGCTCACCCTACAACAATAAATTCAAAACATCTAAGGGTGAATCTTGGGCAGTGATGTTTTTGAAAGCTCCAAGATAATTCTTATTTGTGGCCAAAATAGCAAATCACTATTTTCAATTCCAGTTCCTCCCCAAATCTCATTATTCCTGAAATTTGTTTTATCCCTCTCTTCCATTGTCCTACAATAGCCCATAAATTATAACCCAATTTCTTCAGCCAAATTCATAAAAACCTATAGAGGCATAATCTTTATGGTTTGGAGAAAATTTTATTTTCTACTCTGTATTATAGAAAATAGCCTCATCAATAGGCTTTTTGTTAAATGTAAAACTGATTATAGCTAATTAAATCTTATTTTCAAATTCCTTCCTCATATAATATAACCCAACAACTTAAGTATAATATATCCCAATGACTTAAGTATATCTTAGACGTTAAAGTATTTCATTAGCCATAGAGTTCTGTGTTGATATAAGGTATCATTACTGTTAAACGGAATATAAGGTCCTAGGAGACAGAGAATATGTTTATTTACCTACATCTCTTCAGTACCTTGAAAAGTTCTGGGATATCCAGAGATCAATTTGTTTATTTTTAATAATTTATTTCATTGATTAATACTGTAAATTGAAATCAACACAAACAAGAATTTTGATGCCTTGACTTTAAACTGAGTTACAATAAAATCGACATAGGATCATTTATAAATCATTAACGCTTCAGAAAGAAAATTAAAAATAGAACACTTGTAAAAATTGATGGCAGAATATCAACATAAATAAAATATCTCTGAGGGATAAAAATAAAATATCTCTGAGGAAAACATGAAAAAAATCTGCTTTGAAAATATAGTACTTTTTTGCCTGTGACTCAAAGGAATAAAGATAATGAGGAGGAGGAGAAGGAAAAAGCAGGAGGAATACAATGGTTATAATTAATGCAATCTCTCTATAATCTAGGCTACACAAAGTTCTAGCCAAGAATTCCTTTAGCAATTATTTTCAGCCCAAAAAGATGCATTTATGTATATATAATATTTATATTAATGTTAATATTAATATATAAAATATTGAAATTATATATATATATAAAATAGCCCCAACGTTGGAGATTACAGATATAGATCTATCTATATGTCTATATCTATATCTATCTATCTCTAGCTATCTCAACAATTGAGACATTAAAGTCGATTAGATTTGGGATCTAATTCTATTTCTATCCTTGTTTTTGCTTTTCTATGTGACTTTGGGTAGGTTGAATGACTTCTCTCAAATTGTTTTTTTCTTATGTAGTTTGCTATGGAGCTGAAATAAGGTTGCATACATTAATCGCCTTATAGAATGCCTCACATATAATAGACACCAAATAATTTAATTCTCTTTCTTCTTTTCCCCTGAAGATATTAATACCTACATTTAAGTAGAATTGTGTTGTTTCATTAGGTATATTGCAACTGATCAGTGAAAGCAAAACTTCGATTATAGAATTAACATTTTTAATAGAATTTCTAGTCATTTTGTTTCATAAGCTTTTGTTCTAAGGACTGATTTTATTTTCTGTGTTATTTTAATGATTGTTTTTTCACACTTGTCTGAAGAGCAGAGAGATATTTAAGAATTGAAATAATACTGAACTCAACCTTGTTCACTTAATATTTCAGTAGTCAGAGCATCACCATTATCACCTATTATTTATTAGTAAAGAGCTGTGAAAATCCTGATCCTCCCTCCCTTCCCAGAATATTGTATTTGAATAAGCAGTGCAATTCAGAGTATAACACTCCCTGCTTTATATTTTACCAACAACCTCTTGACTTCCTCAAGAGTATTAGTGCTCTGAAAAAAACAATTTCCATTTACATTATGTGTAGTACAAGTTATCTTAAATAATGTGTCATGAAGATCTTCTTGCAGAAAAACAACAGAAAAACAGCCCAACCCAGCACTAGGAGAGACTGCTTTCCATTATCGAAGTAGAATGACTGGGACTGTAGAAGAGAACATGATTTATAAATAAATGAAAGAACATACCTAAATGTACATAGGAAAATTCTGGAGTGAGTATCAAGAGCTTGGTTATGTCTGTTTGCTATTTCAGCAGAAATCAAAAGCACAACTTACCTTCCCCAACTCTCAGCAACATTTTGAGTAAAAACCATAAAGAGCTATATGATGTACTTAAAAAAAAAAAAAAGGTATTTTCAACATATTCTAAATCTCTCCTTTTCATCAGTATTAGGTAGCTTCAGGAATATGCTGTAGTGGGAAGAAACAGACTGGAAACATGGAGACTTAGATTGATTATTGGCTCTGTTCTCTAGTTTTGTTTGTTGCATATTGCTGGGTCCAACTGATTCAGTCTATACAGTGAAAAAAAAAATTGTACTACATGACCTCCAAAAGCACTTTGAAATTTTAACATTCTGGAATGCAATAAGACTCATCCAAATTTGCTCATTTTCATGATTTTTAATGTGCTGTGGAAATACTTAAATCATTGACCATCATTTTGATGTTTGAAGATATGTCAAAGCCTACCTTCAAGGGTATTCAAAGCCTGCCTATATAGTTTGGGGATTATGAAAACACACCAAAGATAACGAGGTTATTTAATTTAAAATCAGCATGTGCTAGGATATTACCCACAAAACTGAAAAGGAAATGAAAGTAATGGTCCAATGGCTTGAATTCATTAGGTTCTGCCTGAGGGAGGATTTACATAGGCATCTTATGTGAAAGGAGAGGAAAAATAAAAATCAACCTCTCCTTTCCCACTCCTCCTAATTGCCTAACAAAATGCCATTGTTGAATGTTTAATAAATTCCTTCAACTAGAAGGCAGAAGCCAAAATATAATTAGCAAGGTCAACACAGAGAGAAACCCAGATGGCCCAGTGGAATATGGAGAAGAACTACTTAGGAGAAACCAAAAGACTCAAATCTATCAAACATTAAAGATGCCACCGAACATTTCCCAGGAGATATTAGAAGTGTCGGGGTTCCCTCTTAGCCATTTTCTTTTTTACTTTAAAATTCTTAAGAGAAGGAGGGAAAAGTGCATTCTCATGGTGCAGACACGAAAAGGAGGGAATAATTCTGTATTTTACAAATTGTCCACAAATTGCAAGGGAATTTTTACCAAGACAAAATTTAACTCATCATTCCTTGGGACGGTAGCCACCTGAGCTGAGGGAAAGCAGAGAATCTGGGGAGAAAGGCAGACTGCTCACAGGATTCCAATATTACCCTTAATAAATCCATAGTTAGCATCTGAGTTGGGAGCACAGAGATTCCATGATCTGTATCCTGGGTCTTAAAAATAGTTCACATTCCTGGTTACATCCAGGGGGGTGGAAGCACAGCATGTGTGGAAGGGAAAGAACAAGTGAGACGAAAAGAGAAGCATGTTGGGGTGGGGGAAGTGACTAACACCCAGTGAGGCAGAATTATGTATGCTTAGGCTAATGGGAGTAAACAAAGACAACTTGGAAAAGATGTGTAATATTGCTGAAAATTTAGCTAAATGACTCAAAATGCAATTAACAGTCATTTCGCCCTCCATGACCAGGTTTCCATCATTATCTGACATTATATTTTTGGGATAAGGTTAATATTTATAGAAGTGTTAGTACATGAAAACCTAGCATTTGGGACTTTCTAGGCATAATTAATACATTTTATTCCTCTTCTAATGTCCTACTTGCCTTCATACCAGGCTAATGTAAAGAATGACCCAGAAAGTTCAAAACACACTAATCATCTTTGTACGCACAAAAATGAAAGTAATGTGGGTGTTCACAGTGATTGAATGTTTAATGATTTATAATTGTTCTCTTCTCACTATCTTCTGAATGTACCTAGGAATTTTTTTCTTTCTTTTTTTTTTTTTTTTTTAAAGATTTTATTTATTTATTTGACAGAGAGAAATCACAAGTAGATGGAGAGGCAGGCAGAGAGAGAGAGAGGGAAGCAGGCTCTCTGCTCAGCAGAGAGCCCGATGTGGGACTCGATCCCAGGACTCTGAGATCATGACCTGAGCCGAAGGCAGCGGCTTAACCCACTGAGCCACCCAGGCGCCCCTAGGAATTTTTTTCTTAAAAGAAGTTAGAAATCCGGTGCTAGAAATCATATAGGTGTTATAAATATATGTAGCATAAATATAAATATAGGTGTTAGAAATCATCTTTTCATCTTGCTAGTGATGATAGTGACACATCTCTATTTGTCAAAAATTATTGAACTGTATACCTAAAAAGTGGATTTTATAATGTATGTGTATTTTACCTCACCAAACATGACTTTTTAAATGTCCAGAACTTGGGGAAAAAAAAAAGTATATAGTAAGTCAAAAAAACTAATGTGTAGGTAGAAGTCAAGTGACTTATTTTAAAAATCAATTTTGAATAGGTTATACATATTCATGAAGCAAAATTTAAATGGTGCTTAAGGGTATATGATGAAATCTCTGTCCTAATTTCTTCTACCCACCCTATTTCTTTCCTTTGAAGACAGCTGCTCAGTTTTATGAATAGTCTCTTAGAGGAAGTATTCTCCACATATAACAACCATATGTGTGTTTCATCAGTTAATGTCACTGATCTCTTGATGAAATGCTTTTCATTTTCACCTACTGAACACTAACCACATACTATTCTTATAGATCCCAGGCTGATATCTTTCCTAATCCATACTTTTTAAATCTACGAGTAAGGTAAGTTCTCCTTGGACAAGTTATCTTCAGGAATATCACACTAGGGGCAAGAACAAGATATCCAGCTCTGAGGAATTTTCCCTAGTTCTCCTGAAGTTTCTCGTGGCCCAGGGTTATATTTTATATGTGTTCTCTCTTCTAGTCTCTTTCTCCCTAGCAAATAGAAAGCCATTTCTCATCCTTTGCCTTGCCTCATTGAAAGACGGCTTCCCACAAATATGGCACGTCTGCATGTTTCCTCATGAAAAGTTTCCATGGCCAGCTTACACTGCCTGATTCCAATGTTCCAAAGAAAGGATCGTTCATGTTGGCTCAGAGAAGAAGTCAGTTATATCGGAGAGCTGTGTGAGGCTGCTTGGGAACTACAGCCATAGGCAACTCTTCTGACCTTTCCAAGTTTCATTGACAATGTTGTTCATTATTCCTAAGAGCACAAGAGAAGTACCACTTTACTCTGCCATCTTATTAACCCAGTTTATTAACTTTCAATAGTGCACCATCTTTGCCTCATAAATACATTAAGGAATAGAAGTAAATTTTGTTTGTAAGAGTAGTTTGGGTTGGAAAAGGGATTCCAGGTGACGTACTTTGAGCTTCAGAATTAGACAATGACTAGAAAATACAGAGGGATTTGAGGCTGCTGAGAACAGCCTTTTCAGGTTTATTTTGTCAAATTAAGACTTTTTTCTTTTTTCTTTCCAACAAACATTCCTTGGGGGTCCAATACACACAAAAATTCATAGTGAAAAAAATCACTGGATTTTTGTCCTATTTTTTTATCCCCATGTCCCACCCCTCCCCCACCTTAATTATCCATCTTTGGTTTCCAATAGCACTCTTGATAGAAATCACTTATTAAAAAATATATATGCCTGAGTTTTACTCCAGACCCAATGGATAAGAATCACCAGGAGTGTGGCCCTAGCAAAACATTTTAATAAACTACTACGGTGATTCTGATACCCAGCCAATTTTGAGAACCACTATCCTAAATTATAGAATCGAGAACCACCAAAAAACAAAACAACAACAACAACAAAAACCAAAGTCCAACCTAAAACTCAAATTATTTCCATTTTATACTATCAGTAAGTCATAGCAGCTAAACTTTTGAAGTCCAACTGTAATAGTTTGTCTCCAGCTTCTTAACCCATGAATATAATTAGTAAGGTTAAACTAAAGTTAATCTCTTTGTCATCATAAAAACATTTCAGGCCCAACAAATTCTATTTTATCTATTTTAAAATACATACCCCTTCGGAATACTGTTTAACATCTGCTTTCAGCAGAGTGACAAAAATCAGATGACTGGATCTATCAAAAGAGAGAGACAAACCTGTCGCTCATCAAAGAGTACACTTAGTTACAGAAAAGACAAATAAAGCTATTCAGAGAAGAAACTGGGAATGTCTACAATGAATTGAAGCGCCAAGCAATTCTTTTGACAGCATGTAGAAGAAAACACCTAAGCAGAAACCCCCGACCCCACGACTCCCCCCGCCCCTAACAAAGCACTGGCTCTTTGTGTATTTTGTGATTCACAGGGCAGGGAGGATGTTTCAGACCGTATCATTGAATTAGAATTTGTTGCTGCTATTCACCAAGAACTCTGATGTGTCTTACCTATTACTTTACCCAACCCTTGTAACAACACCGTGAGTTACGTATCCTCCCCGTTCTACAGATGAGGGAATGAGGAATCAGTGGTGTTAAGTTATCCAAACAGACACTAAGTGTCAAAGGGTTACCCCCATACAATTATTTTGGTGTTTTTTATACTACAACAAAATGGCCTCTTTTGCTATACATGTTAGCCTCCCTTAGACTGCCCCTCTTCTACAATTTGCCCTTCATTTATATTTTCTCCAGCATTTCTACAATCTCCTATTCCTTCTTTGATGCATCTTTTCATAACGGGCCATTCTCACTTCACCTTATTCCCAACCACCAAATGCATGCAACACCCTTGGGATCTTAGTATACCCTGAGGAACCTGTGAGGAGAGACCAGGCTGATCTGGAGAGTCTTAAGAAAATCAATCAGCTTCATGATGCCTGTTGGTATAATGACAACAGAGAATGGGATGTTTAAGTCCGTTCAGAAATGTAAACAAGCACAAAATTGACATAAGGGTGAAGAGCTATTTTCTTTCGACAGTGTAATCCAGATTATAACTGCCTCCTAATTATTGTAAAAACTACACACCATAATAAGATTATTTCAGGAGAGATAGGAAAAAAAGATTATGAATGATAACACAGGTCTCAAGATGAAGTCTTTCTGGCAAAGGCCACATGCAGAGATCTTGTTTATTCATGCATTTTTTCTTACAAGCTCATTTCTTTGTGACAATAAGTACAGATGCATTAACACTGGAGGGAGAAAGCTTACCTGAAGGCTGACGTTCTAGAAATCTAAGACACCATGCTTTGGCCTCTCCCTTGTCTAACAACGAAAAGAGAACGTAAATTCAGGGCTGACATTCATCCTGTAAACAATGACAGGCCCCCAAGAATTGTGTGGCTTTGCTTTCCACTTTGAGTGGTTAGTTACTGTAGTAGAGCTGTATGGTAATTAAATATTTTGACTATGATCTGCATAATTCATAAGAATTTTATAGAAAGGTAGGCTAATACTAAATGCCTCCATTAATTCATCAACAATTAAACAAAAATGAGATAAATAATAAGATCAAAATGAGTTTGAGATCTACACTATGAAATGTTTCCCAGTGCCGGTTTTTTATTGTTATTATTATTATTATATCTATGCATCATTCCTTTTAAGAAGACAAAGGAAGAGGGATACCTGGGTGACTCAGTTGGTCAAGTGTCCAACTCTTGACTTTGGTTCAGGTCATGATCTCAGGGGGGTGGTTCAGGTCATGATCTCAGGGTTGTGGGATTATGCCCTGTGTGGGGCTCTGTGCTCAGCAGGGAGTCTCCTTGAAATTCTTCTTCTTTTTTTTTTTTAATTGTGTTATGTTAGTTACCATACAGTACATCATTAGTTTTTGATGTAGTGTTTAACAGTTTGTGTATAATAGTCAGTGCTCCATGCAGTCCTTAACCTCCTTAATACCCATCATTCATTCTCCTCGCCCCTCTTCCTTCTAAAACTCTCTGTTTCCCAGAGTCCATAGTCTTTTATGGTTTGTCTCCCACTCCGATTTCTCCCCTTTCATTTTTCCCTTCTTGTAATGTCCTCCATGTTATTCCTTATGTTCCACAAATAAGTGAAACCGTATGATAATTAAAGTTTTCTGTTTGACTTATTTCACTTAGCATAATCTCCTCCAGTCCTATCCATGTTGATGCACAAGCTGCGTAGTCATCCTTTTGGATGGCTGAGTAATATTTCATCCTGTATATGGACCCATAATCCTTATCCATTCATCTGTTAAAAGGGATCTTGGCACCTTCCACATTTTGGCTATTTTGGACATTGCTGCTGTGAACACTGGGGTGCAAATGGCCCTGCTTTTCACTACATCTGTATCTTTGGTATAAATACCCAGTATTGTAGTTTCTGGGTCATAGGATAGCTCTGTTTTTAATTTTTTGAGGAACTTCCACACTGTTTTCCAAAGTGGCTGCACCAACTTGCATTCCTACCAACAACGTAAAAGGGTTCCCCTTTCTCCACAACTTTTCCAACATGTGTTGTTTCTTGCCTTGTTGATTTTTGCTATTCTAACTGGTATTCTTTCTCCCTCTTCTTCTGCCCCTCCCCCAACTCATGTGCATGCTTGCTCAGCGATCTCTCTAAATAAGTAAATAATCTTTGGGGTGGGTGGGTAGCTCAGTGGGTTAGATCTCTGCCTTCAGCTCAGGTCATGATCTCAGGGTCCTGGGCTCTAGTCCTGAATTGGACTCTCTGCTCAGTGGGGAGCCTGCTTTCCCCTCATCTCTGCCTGCTGCTCTGCCTACTTGTGATCTCTCTCTCTGTCAAATAAATAAAATTTTAAAAAAGAAAGAAAGAAAGGAAGAAAAGGGGCGCCTGGGTGGCTCAGTGGGTTAAAGCCTCAGCCTTTGGCTTGGATCATGGTCCCAGGGTCCTGGGATTGAGCCCCACGTGGGGGTCTCTGCTCAGCAGGGATCTTCCTTCCTCCTCTCTCTCTCTCTGCCTGCCTCTCTGCCTACTTGTGATCTCTGTCAAATACATTTAAAAAAATTTTTATAAAAAAAATGAAAAGATAACTAAATAATCTTTTAAAAAATACAAAGGAGGAATATGAACCTTACTTTTATATAAAACAATTCAAATTCTGAGACTATGATCTTGACAACTATTTTAAATCTGTTTCCTCAAAAACAAATTTAGGGGATGCCTGGGTGGCTCAGTTGGTTGAGCGGCTGCCTTCAGCTCGGGTCATGATCCCGGCATCCTGGGATCAAGTTCCGCATCGGGCTCCTTGCTCAGCGGGGAGCCTGCTTCTCTCTCTGTCTCTTCCTGCCACTCTGTCTGCATGTGTTCGCTCTCTCTCTCTCTGACAAATAAATAAGTAAAATCTTTAAAAAAAAAAAAAGTGAAGTTAGGATTATTTTAATACCTACATTACAAAGTTTTAAAAAGGTTTAATGAAATAAACCAGGATCCACCTGATAAGTGTAAGAGCAAACGTTAGCTGTTGTCATTTTTAAACTACACTCAGGGAAGATAAAGTTCTGTAAGGCTCATGCCCGTCTCTATTTAGAACAGAGTGACTTTGGATGTCTTGTTTATACTGACCATATCCCAAAGAAACAAAGCACCAACAGCAGTCAGATAAATAGGCTTCCTCTTCCCCTACAAAGAGGCTAAGCACTACTTTGAACTATGTTTCCTTTGGTAATTCAAACCTGTGAGTCAAAAATTAAGTCAAACATACCAGAAATACTCTGTTGTTTACTTTTGCCTTTTCTGTGCCATTTGAAGGATGGAAACAGGCATTTTATACATTATCGAAGTGGCACCACATACTTGTTCACATTACTGATTTAAGAAACAAGAATTCTTGAAAGGAAATCAATTTTGAACATGGAGCAATTGCTAAATCTTGCCACAAAACAACAAATCTTTGGCTAGACATTTTACAGATCATCTTCTATAGGATTAATTTATATCATACTGTATACAGCGATTTGACACCTTCATTTCGCACCAACCCTCCAAGCAAGACTTTATGTAAGATACAGTAGAAAGCAATAGCAATTAGTTTACAGATGTGTTTGAATTTAATACTTGTAAGGCTTATTTCCTAGAAACATGATAGTGATGAGGGAGCAGGAGGCTGGCTGAGGACAACGCAAAAGCTAGCGCCTTGCACCCCCTCTTCACCCACTCCCCTCCATATGTGTAGCATTCCTCAGGCACCCCTGACTGCCATAAAATGATAAATAGTTAACTTGCAGGGATCGCAATCCTGCAGAACAGGAATCTCCCTTGCTCTACAAGATGTCCTAGAGACCTAAACAGGGAGGTTACCTTATTAATAGCACAAATTTCCAGAGGTAAATAACTCTTGGTTCCTGAAGCCCTAATGTCTCCCTCCCACCATAAACTGGAGGAGACTGAGGTAGAAGGGAATGTAAATGATAGCCGGATTATAATACCCCACCAAGAATCTCCCAATTCTCTTGATGTTAATGCCTGACCTAAAGATGACATTGATCAGGCCATAAGGGCAAGGCCTCCCCCAGCATCTTGTAGGCCCTCCCTAACATGTGAAAACTCTGTTGAAATCTCCCATTCCTTCACCACCTCCACCCAACCGCGGGGTATATAACATGCCTACCCTCACAACCCGAGGCAGCAGCTCTTCCTGCCCACGGGTCCTGTCCCCGTGCTTTAATAAACCACCATTTTGCACCAACAACGTCTTAAGAATTCTTTCTTTAGTCGTCGGCTCTGAACCTCCTCACCCCACCGAACCTGACTTAGGTTCTGGGACTTCATCAATAGGAGAGCCTAAGCTCAGGGACACCTGTAGGGACTGTAGGGTTGAGTTTCCTCTTACCGTGTTATTTCTTCTACCACCCACTCTGCTATTAGCCCTGCATTCATTGCTGTATCTGTTCCCCAGAGCATACCGTCCTCTGCAGCCCCACCACTCGCAACACTATCTCAGTCGTAAGACTATCTCATTTTTCTCTTTATCTCATTAATACTATCTTGATAATCTCTATGATGACCACCATCTCCACTGCCGGTCTTTATTCTCTTTTTTCCTGTCTCCTTCAGTACTTCTTTGTCTTTGATGTGTTTTATAGAATTACATAATAACAGTGGTATCCAATTCTTGCTACCTCATGAATACCCCCCACTACTTTCCTTAATTTCTGGAGCTTAGCTTAGACTTCAGGCTTCATCCTCTCAAGCAACTTAGTGCTTCTGTACCTAAGAAAAGATTTCACCATGGAGTTATTTGCATGGTGCGTTATCGATGCTTTAAAAGTGATGTAGATTTTCAACCATTTTAGGTTTCAGTTGATTGCATGCCTTAGCATGAGGTTGGCAGTGAGAAGAAAATGCTTTTGCAACAATCAGGTACTCCCTGGTTAGAAATCCAAGTGTTTGTTTTCTATTTTTTTATAGTTACCTGATGCAATGGGGAGGGGGAGTAGAAACTGTCATTATGTTCACAAAGAGATTACCCATGGCTGAGGTTTCAATCAAATATTTGAAAGCTTCTCCCCATCTGTGAGAGTGGAACTGTAATAGGCTTTTAGGGTTCTTCCTTTCCTATCATTATATGTTGTTGTTGTTGTTTTTAATATAACAACAGAACCTCCGGTGTACTTTCAATGATTATGAATCTATATCTCGTTTTCACTTACTGACAGACTTTTCTCTTTTAAAACATGGAAGACTTATCTTACTAAGGATCTGGTAACCTTGGGAACTCTCTGTTGGGATTTTAGCCACTTTAGGAAGTGGCTACTGATAAAAATCTAACAATTTTGTTGGAGTTTGGAATGTTGTCTTTTTTTTGCTAATGGAATCTGTCTAATGAAGACAATATGCACAAAGTCAAAAAGGAATATTTAAGTCAGCTTTCAAAAACTCTGTGGTAAACTTAGGTTGAAGAATGTATCTTGGACATGAAGTCATCTTGTTGGCCTGTGCATCACTGAGCTGAAAACAAAGAGGCACAAAGCAAATGGCTAGTCTCAATCACAGGGAGAAAGGAGCAGAAGATATCCCAATCCCACTTCATTTCTCTCATTTCCAGGAGACCTGGTTCAGTCAGGTGAGCTGGATACCTGGAACTTGGAAGGCCAGTGTTCTTCATACTGACGGTTTAGCGGAAGTAACGTACTCATTATTGAGATGATAGACTAAAGAGATAATTTCCCCTAGCAGCGGAAATAAATAGGCTATGAGTTAATGCTTACTGCTTAAAAAAATATCCTCTGAGAGAAGAACAGTACCCAATACAAACACTTTTAGGAAGGGGATCAGGCATCTCTTTTTTGTGTGGTCTTTCCTCCATGAATATGTGGGAATCAAGTCATGCCCCTCAGAAATCAAGGGCATACAACCTTGGGACCTCTTCAGACAGTCCTGTGAGAAGACTGTAAAAACTGAGATGATGTTCACTATCTGTGAGTGAGGCATCTTTCAAAGAAACTTTTAAATCCTTTAAAAATCTTACCTGAATCAGGTTTCCTGGGACTTAATATGATCTTGAAGATAAAATTGTCTCTGTTCACTCTGATTCAGTAAATTCCACCAATGTAAATATTCAAGATGAAGTGGAAAGATAGTATTATTTCAGTCATATTTAGAATCCTGAGAACTAGAGCTTGCTCTTCCTTCCCTATGGCCTCTTTTATAACCAACAGGACTCTGTATCTTTTCAGTGACTTTGAATCTAAATATAGTTTTCACTCATGAAAAGACTTTCCTTACTCCTCTGTCTTCATTATGTGGCTTCCTAGGTCATTGCAGAAGCAAGCATGAATGAGAAGGAAAACTATATGTCAGAGGCTACTAGAGGCCAGGCCTGGACATGGAACTTACAACCTCCCTCATATTTTATTACCAGAACTCAGTTGCATGGCTGTAAGGAAGGCTCAGATATATAGTCTATGTGTTAAGGGAAAATGATAATAGGTTTGCTTAAAGATAAGCCATCTCTGTTACAAAATGTCAGAAATAGATGGATAAGTCTTAACTGACTTAGAAGACAAAAGGAAGCAGATTCCCAAGCCTGGCGGAAGGAAAGGGAGAAAACAAGACAGAGGAAAGACTAAAGTGAGTTAAACTGCTGAACTTCAGAGAGCCTTAGAAATTGAAGACACCAAGAACCTCTGAAACATAAACGTATGGCAGGTCTGAAGAGAGACCAGTATGTTTGCATACATAGAAATTAGAACCCCCAAATACCTTATTCCATTCTACTTGCTAAGGGGTTATCAAACCTCAATACCAGAAAAATAACAGAGTTTATTTCATGGTGATGTTTCTACAACTAAGAATAGAAAAGAGGTACTGTATTGGAAATAATGTAATGTTTGAAAGTCACTGTACATAATGCTGAGGACTACAATAGCCCTTTTGCCTTTATTAAATTCAAAAGACCATTAGCAACTAGGAAATACCATGTCCACCTCCAGAGCTGCTATATGGGTACTACTTCTGGGCATAGGCTCCACATTAAGTGTCTGTAGATATTTAGGTATGAGAAGACATTAAATAAGCCCATTTCTGGGGCACCTGGGTGGCTCAGTTGGTTAAGCATCTGCTTTGGCTTGGGTCATGATCTCAGGGTCCTGGGATCAAACCCCATGTCAGGCATCCTGCTCAGCAGGGAGTCTGTTTCTCCCTTTGCCCTCATACCACTTGTGCGTTCGCTTGCTCTCTCTCTCTCTCAAAAAATAAATAACATCTTTTCTAAAAAAATGCCCATTTCTTATATAATCACTCTCTAGATAAGATTTGCTCACATTATGGTTGCTTTCATTCCAAATCTCCAATCACCTTTAATATGTTCTTCTCTGAACTATGTACCTTCAGCCAAGGATCAATGTACATTGGAGGTAACCCTCCTCATGTGAAAGATACAGAAGAAAACTAGCCGGGAAACAAATGACCTTGGAAGAAAGACATTACAGAGAGCAGAATAAACACTTTAAAAATACTCTAAAATATCCTAGAGAGAGAAAATAGAGTAAGCATTAAACAGAACCTGAGAAGGAACACTCAGATAATGGAAAGAACAAAAAGTTGGTGGGAGAAGTAATATAATGACAAAGAGAAAAGGCAGGTGCCAACCAAGCTGGTCAATGATGAATGCTCAGCAGCACTTCCTCACTCTGGTTTTAACTCCAGCCTACACATCCAGCTCTGCCAAGGTCCTGATTATGTTAACCGGACAGTTATTAAAGAAATAGACCATGTATCAAAGTGAAACCACTTAGTTTAAGACTTTGATTTTCTCCCCTCTCCCTCCCTCCACTATTCATGTTAGGTATACTCCTATCTCCTTCCCTTTGTTCTTTGTTCTGACCCTGAGTTGCAGTGTTGTATACTCAAAAGAGTGTGGACTTCACAGATGGTAATAAGAGGGTTTGTGTTGTGTTGTTACCACTTATTGAATGGACAAACATGGTCAATAACATAATTCCTTAAACCTTGTTTTTTTTTTCATCTGGACAACAGAAATGATGATGCCTATTTTGTATGATTAAGAGAATTAAATGATACAATGTATGTCATCCTGTCTAACAGAGATTAGGAGAAAGCAAAAGATCAACAACATGAGGGCTGTCTTTTCTTTCCCCTGATAAGACTATGTGTGAAATTGTGTCATAGTCTCTTGAGAGGGAGACCCAGTGTCATCTATATTACAACAGATTGACTTGTTGAGGGGAAACATTTCTGCCATTTAACCAAATTATTGCCATAAGATAAAATAAACAGCTTTGACTGATTATTTTACCAATTGAGTTGCTCAATTCTATTGTCATTGTCTATTTGTAATCTAATTAGTAGCCAAATGAACTCAGTCTCTCTTCCTTTTTGATTTTATGGTTAAAATACCTGATTAAAAAAAAAATACCTGATAAAAACTATAAACATAAAAACCTCTATGGTGGTTCAGAGAAGATGTAATTATTTGATTTCTAAGGCCAAGTCAGTAGTTGTCTTTACGCATATGTTAATTTCTCTCATGTCTTTTTCTTGCATACAAGGAGAACAGAACAAATTATACTCCTTTTATTTGTGGATAATATTAAATTAGTAAGCATTATCTTTAATAATTACATGTCTAACAAACAAAGCTTTTCTTAGCCATTGAAGAAACAGGAGTATAGTCAGTGAACAAGACAGTATTCCTGCTTTCATTTTCAATGAATGGAGTGCTATTATTCATAGCATTTTGCCCTATACACTCTGTACCATAGAACAAATTGCTAGAATTTTGAAGAAAGCCAAAATGCAATTTTATTTCATTTTCTAATGCTTGTTTGGGAAACTCATTAAAGAAGACTGCAAGGTCACCAGTTCAAGCCCACAGATCACATGGGAGGCAGGACCTGGTTATTCCAGAAACCACCATTCCTTCTACACTCGATAATCACTAGCATTGAAATCAGAAAGAGGAATTCCCCTTCTGTAGCTAAATACATATTTAGAAATCACATGTGTCAGGCAGAAGCTGAGGTTTTTCGCCAAATCCAGAGTCTAGAAAAAAAATGGAGGGGTTGAGTATGTTCTCCTCCCAACTGCCAAGTGACCTGAGAGTGGGAGGGAATCTTGGAGCTCAGCTTAAATAAGATCATAACCCTTAATTATAAATAACAGATACAGCTGGCAAACTGAAACATCCAATTTTAATTAGTTTCTTTGCAGCTATATGTCTTTGATGTGGTTTAGTTCAATAAATTACAATAGCCCTGTGTTTTTGTTGTTGTTTTCGCATCTTCTGGTGCGTGGGTTAAGCTTACATAACGTATTTGATTGATAGCATGGGTTAGGGTTGGGGAGGGAAATCAACCAAAGAGGTTTTTTGCTAATTCTACCAGTGAGTTTAGGAAATTGACATATTCATTCTGGGGCTCAGTTTCCTCTCTATTAAGCTGTTGTTAAACTAGACTTCACCGTGCCCATTTTTTAGCAAAAAGCTTTGAACATTATTTCCTTCTTTATAACTGGGAAATAGGGTCTTTATTGAAAAACATAGCATTAAAATCATTTAGGTTTCTGAAACTGGAATAGAATGTCAATGACCTATCATTTCAGGATGATCAGATTATCTTAAAAAAATTTCTCCATCTATTCATTAATTATTTGATATGTCTTTGTTAGACATCTACCCTGTGCATGACATTGGGCTAAGTCCAGGAATTATGAGCCAAAGTGATTATGTTCTTCTTTCATGGAGCTTATGATTCAGATGGAAAGATAGAAAAACAAGCAATCAAAGTTTCACCCATGGCGCGATGTAAGAGCTTAGGATGTCATGGAATCACCTTGTTGGGAAAGAGAGGTCCACAATACTGTGAGGCAAACACAGATAAGGAATTTTTCAAATTGCGTGTTTTTAGCCATAAGTTACTGATAGCTTCCATGGGAAAACTTCAGTAGAGTAGTGAGTGTTAGAATAGTTTGAAAAAATAATTTTAAAGTGAGGAAATGGAAAAGTATCTATTCGTGTCTTCTGCTCATTTCTTAACTGGATTATTTGTTTTGGGGGTATTGGGTTTGATATGTTCTTTACAGATTCTGGATACTGACCTTTTATCCAATATGTTATTGATATGTTATTTGCAGATATCTTCTCCCATTCCAACAGTTGCCTTTTAGTTGTGTTGATTATTTCCTTTATAGTGCAGAACCTGTTTATCTTGATAATCTCCTAATAGTTTATTTTTGCTTTTGTTTCCCTTGCCTCCAGAGACATGTGTAGTAAGAAGTTGCTATGGCCAAGGTATAAGAGTTTGCTACCCGCAAACTCTAGGATATTGATGGTTTCCTCTTATATTTAGGTCTCTCATCCATTTTGAATTTTTTGTGTATGGTTTAAGAAAGTGGTCCAGTTTTATTCTTCTGTGACTGTCACTGTCCAGTTTTCCCAGCACGATTTGTTGGAGAGACTGTTCCCCCCCCCCTTTGGATATTCTTTGGTATATTGAAGATTAGCTGAAACAAAAATAAAGACAAATATTTTTGAAGGTTTAGGTCTAAATGGAGAAGAAAGAAATGATGTGCTAACTAAAGGAGGTAACAGAATGTTTTGAGTTTTCAATCTTTTATAAAATACTTTTGAGGATTAAGAACAAGAACATGATTAAAAATTTTTAACTATTCTATAAGTCAGTATTAAATATGGTAAATGTTCATGTTAAAAAATGTAAACCTTCAAAAAAGAATTATTTGTAAAAGTCATCTAAAATCCTGCTGCTTAGATGTAAATAACAAAATGATAACATTTTGTTGTCTACTCTTGTAGATTTTAATACATATATACATAAGTAAACATATATAAACTTATGCATGGTTAATTTTCAGTAACATGAGTTTATGCCATACATATTGTTGTGCAACATATTTTTTAATGAAAAATTTATACTAAAAATTTGTCCACTCAGTAAATATGCATTTTCTTTAAAACTATATCCTCTTTTCCAATATAGTTCTCACAATATATTTTATTATTGTATTAAATGATCAGGCTATTTTTAATCATCTAACAATGGAGCTGTGGAGTGTACTTTTGTGGTTTCACTGAGATAATTACATACTTGCCCAATTTTTTCTTCAGGACAAATTCCTACAACTAGGTTGGGTTTTACACTAAAATTTTGCACTGAATTTGAACACTTATTCTAAGGCTGCCACAAGAAACGTACACTGGAAAACCGTAACAAAGTAACGAATCCCAGATCCTCTCTAATTTAGAGCCAACCATGTTTGGGGAGGCGAATGGGGTCCCATTGAATACAGACTGAAAAACTGTATTTAGGCACTTGGGACATTCCAGCAGTCCTGTCCAGTTGAGCTGCCCTGGCAGAAGAGAAATAGCCAAAACAAGGTATAAAGAAAAAACTGTAAGAGGAAGAGATTAGTCATCCAACTTGGCACTGACATTGTGAAATGAGGAAAAGTGCAGTCTCCTATATGAGCAGCATTGGTTGGTGGTTTAAAATTTTGTTTCTGAACTAGAAGACTGACAGGCTACAGTTTACCAGTTACATTTTAGGACTATTGGATTGGAAAAAGCTATGTGATTGACCACCGTGCTACTTAAACTGAAACCAATGGGGGCAGGGAGGGAAGCAATGTAACAAAAATAGAATACATGTTTCTGAACTACCAGCATCACTTCCTAATATTTCGAGGTAGACAATTATCATGAGTTTGCCTTCTCTTCCACAGAAGGGCATAACTAGCAAAGGATATTTTCTAGCAATCATCCTATAAGACCTAAAGTATATTCATAAAGTGAGAAAGTAATTTAATCAGAACAACAACAGCAGTAGACATGCAGGATGAAATTATTTTATATTTGATAGTATCCATTTATTTTAATTGTTGTAACCAATTAAAATATGTTATATGTTAAAAGTAAAGAGGCCGTTCTGTTTTTTCAATGCATTTCTGAAGTACATTAATTCAAAATGGATGCAGAGGTATCAAAGTACAAAGTATTATATAGCTGGGTTTTTTGGAAGTCAGCATTTAGAAATGATGTTAACACATAAAATGTTTAAATGGGCTGTAAAATATCACAGATTATAATTACTTATACATAAAGTATCACACAGTATGATACTATCTCATCTTTGCTTATAATTATTATAAAACCATTTACCTATGAAAACTACATTCATGTTATGTGAATTTTTAAGAATTTATGGGACTGAGAGATCGCCTGAGAGTTTTGATGTTATACATTGTCAGACTGCTTTATTCTCTATTTGGCCAAGAAGAGAAGCAGGCTACTATTTTTTGAGTGAATTTATTTTTTTTAATTTACATTTAATTTTTTCCCACTTATCAATGCAGAAGAGAAATGCCACAATAGTGTGATTACTTGAATCTTTGTAAAAACTGCAGGATGAGGGCGTGTGATGGCTCAGTTGGCTGAGCATCCAACTCTTGGTTTTGGCTCAGGCCATGATCTTAGGGTTGTGAGATTGAGCCCCACATTGGGCTCCATGCTAAGTGAGGAGTCTGCTTGAGATTCGCTCTCTTTCTCCCTTTGACCCTCCTTCCATTCTCTCTAAAATAGATAAATAAATCTTAAAAAAAAAAAAACTTTAGGATGATATTTATTATAATCATAACATAAACACTCCTTGGATTGGAATCCTTAACTTTTCATTTGTATAACATATGGGTTTAAGGACTTGATAAAGGTGAAAGAAACAGTGTAAAAGTGGAACTAGTTTTTCATTTTTTACTGTATAGTTTGTTTTTTTTGTTTTTAGTTTTTTTAATGACTGTTATCCTACAGAGTTCTTTTTCAGTTTGTTCATGCCCTTTCCATAGATAATTAAAATCAAATTTCATTACGTGCGGTGTCTTTTTCATTACATACATTTTAGCATGCAAGGCCTGGCAATTCTTTAAATACTCTTATTTAAATTAAAAAAATTTTTTGGCAGGCTTATTACAAATTAAATAAATAGAAATTTAGCTTTTAATCTAATTATGGTAGACTTGATACATGCATAATTAGTGTTTCTCTTCTTAAATGTTACTTCTAAATTTTAATTGTGATAACATCACTCAACATGAGAGTTGCCCTCTTAACAAATATTTAAGTATATACTAAATTATGGACTACAGGTAAAATGTTGTACAGCAATCTAGAGCTTATTCATCTTACTTTTCTGAAACTTTATATCTGTTGATTAGTAACTCCTTATTTTTCCCTTAATCCTGGCCCCTGTCAACTATCGTCCCACTCTTTGATTCTATGAATTTGACTGTTTTAGATTTTTCATAAAAGTAGAACCTGTTACTGGCTTATTTCACTTAACATAATGTCTTCAGGTTTCATTCATTTTGTTGCATATTATAGAATTGGTCCTCTTTAAACCTGAATAATATTCCATTGTATGCATATGCCATATTTCCTTTATCTATTCATCTGCCATTTATGTGCTTTTACATCTTGACTGTTGTGAATCATGCGGCAATAAACCTAAGAGTGCTAATATCTCTTCAAGATCCTAATTTCAATTATTTTCTTAATTTTTAATTTTTATTTTTTTAGTAATCTCTACTTCCAGTGTGGGGCTTGAACTCACAACCCTGAGATCAAGAGTCACATGCTCTTCTTTTTTTTTTTTTTTCTTAAGGATTTTATTTATTTATTTGAAAGAGAGAGCACAAGTAGAGGAAGCAGCAGGCAGAGGGAGAGCAAGAAGCAGGCTCCCCACTGAGCAGAGAGCTGGTTCGAGGACAGATCCCAGCACCCTGGGATCATGACCTGAGCCTAAGGCAGCCGCTTAGCAACTGAGCCACCCAGGTGCCCCACCACTCACCTGCTCTTCCGGCTAAGCCAGCCAGGTACCTCTGATTAAATTCTTTTAGATAAATACGCAGAAGTGAAATTTCTGAATAATATTTTAGTTCTCTTTCTAACTCTTCAAGGAAACTTCATCAGCATGATTTTACATTCCCACCAACACTGAGCAAGTGTTCTAATTTCTTCCTATACCTACCAACACTTGTCTTTTGTTTCTTTGATAATAGCCATCCTGGGGGCACCTGGGTGGTTCTGTCGGTTAATCCTCCAACTCTGGGTTTTAGCTCAGGTCATGATCTCAAGTGTCTTGACGTTGAGCCCCACATCAGGCTCTGTGCTCAGCATGGAGTCTGCCTGGGATTTTCTCACCCTTTCCCTCTGCTCCTCCTGCTTGTGTGTGCTCTCTCTCTCAAATGAATAAATCTAAAAAAAAAAAAAATAATAAAATAACCATCCTGACAGGTATGAGGTGATGTTCTGATGTTGATTTGCATTTCCCTGATGATAGTGATATTTAGTATTTTTTTTTAATGTATCTGTTTCCTAAACTGGTGTATTGAGTTTGAGAAATGTCCATTCAAGTTCTTAGCCCCGTTTTAAATTGGTTTATTATTTCATTTTTTAGTTTTAGATTTTGGCTATTGAGTTGCAAGAATTCCTTGTATATTTTGGAGATTAGTCTCTTCAAATACATGGTATGAAATATTTTCTCATATTCTGTAGGTTGCCTTTTCACTCGGTTGGTTCCTTGGGCGGTGCAGAAGCTTTTTAGTTTGATGTAGTCCCACTTGTTTTATTGTTTTCTTTTGTTTGTTTGTTTGTTTTGACACCTGTACTTTTGGTGTGAGATCCATGTAATTACTGCCAGGTCCAATGCCCTGAGTTTTTCCCTTATGTTTTTTATAATAGTTTTATGGTTTCAGGGGTGTCTGGGTGGCTTAGTGGGTTAAAGCCTCTGCCTTTGGCTCAGGTCATGATCTCAGGGTCCTGGGATCAAGGCCCACATCGAGCCCCACATCGGGCTCTCTGCTCAGCGGGGGCAGGAGGCCTGCTTCCCTCTCGCTCTCTGCTTGCCTCACTGTCTGCTTATGATGTCTGTCTGTCAAATAAATAAACTATTTAAAAAAAATAGTTTCATGGTTTCAGGTCTTACATTTAAGAATTTAATCCATTTTCAGTTGATTTTTGTGTATGGTGTAAGAAAATGGTCTGGTTTCATTCTTTAGCATGTGGATGTCCAATTTTACTGACATAATTTTGATGCTGGCAGGCTGGGTCCATTCACTCAAAGGGGGCCCTACAGGACCAGCTGAGATGGTCCCGGCTGTGCGCAGATTAGAAATCAAACACAAGGGGCGCCTGGATGGCTCAGTGGGTTAAGCCTCTGCCTTCCGCTCAGGTCATGATCCCAGGACCCTGGGATCGAGCCCCTCGTCTAGCTCTCTGCTTAGAGGGGAGCCTGCTTCCTCCTCTCTGCCTGCTTCTCTGCCTACTTGTGATCTCTGTCTATCAAAGAAATGAATAAAATCTTAAAAAAAAATAAATCAAACACAAGACAGCAGGAAATATAAGCAGAGTTTACTGAAGGTATGAAGAGAGTACAGGTACAGACAGAATGTCTGGGAGACTCAGAAAGAAAAGGAAGGAGTCTTGGATTTATTCAGGGTCTGGATGTTTTTACTGAGGACTGTAGTCTGGTGTTATGTGTCTACTCAGGCGTTCAGGAACCAGTTAGAACAAAGACGAGGGCCCAGGTGTTATTCCTTTGAGACACGGTTTGGCATCAAGATGTCTAGCTCTGGTGGTATGGAATATGCTTTGTCTGTTCATTCTCACTTGGTCCATCCTTAGACATTATCTGTTCCAAAGAAATCATTACCTCCTTGTCCCTTACAAGGAGGACATACACTATTCGTATTGTGAGGCATGCATAAAATGGGGGAGCAGGTCCCAGCAAGCATGGAAGCAGGAAAAGGAACAAAAAGCAGATGTTTATGGAGTCCTTCAGTTTTCCTGTCTCAGTTTGTTGAAGAGACTGTCTATTCCCCATTGTGATTCTTGACACAGTTGCTGAAGCTCAGAAGATCACATTTGTGCATTTATTTCTGGACTCTCTATGCTGTTCTACCAATCTATTGCTCTTTATTCCAGTACCAGACTGTTTTGATTATTGTAGCTTTGTAATATATTTTGCTATTAGGAAGAACAACTTCTCCAGTTTTGTTTTTCTTTTCCAAGTTTTTTTTTTTTTTTTTTTTTTGTGGCACATGTGAATTATAGTATTTTTCATTTGTTCTATCTCTGCAAAAAAAAAAAAAAAAAGGACATTAGAATTTGGTAGAGATTACATTGAATCTATAAATCACTTGGGTAGTTTGTACATTTTTATGTTATGTCTTCTTATCCATGAACACAGTGTATCTTTTTATTTGTTTTTGCCTTCTCTCATTTCCTTCATCAATGTTTTGTAGTTCTCAACACACATAACTTCCACCTTCTTTGTGTTCATATGGTACAATGCCTGAGGCAAAATCTCAGAGAGAGCTTTTGTGAGTGAGAGGTTGTTTTGAATCTCTCCTCTTCTTGGTGAGTCTGGTTTTGCATTCTCCTGGGTTTCAGTTTGTTTCTGAGTTCTCACAAAGAATGTATCCGTGAATTTTTGCTGAATTGGTATGTTTGTGAGACAAAGGGCCACTTCTCCTGCCAACTTGCTAACATCACTCCTTTTGAAGTTTTAATTCTTATTCTTTAAATAAGTTTGGTAAATGCCCTAAACTAATACCCTTCTTTCAAATTCACGATGTACGCTTGCTTATTAAAAGATCTGCATTAACTCCTGTTTACCAAATGCTGATAGGTGGTGCCAGGCTACTTTAAACGTCTAATCCTAACAACTTGCAAAGCTTACCTCATGTTTACTTTGTTGGTGAGGATACTGATAAGTGAAGTAATTTCCTCAATTCACTGAAACAGTCACAAACTTAGTGATACTGGGACTTACAAATGTCTAACACCAATGCCTATACTCTTTCTCCAATGTACTTTGATATATGAAAAATTATTCATAATTTTGTATACATTCATATTCAAGTTGATTCAGGACCTCCAAATCAAATCATGTAATAAAACCAGGCTTTAATTTTTTTTTATTTATTTATTTATTTTTGAGAATTGAGAGGCATGCCAAAAGTAGGATGTATGACAGCTATATGTACCTAGGGTGCATAGTGCCTGTGGCTTTGCTAATCTTTTTCATTCTTCTTTGCAGTTCTTTTACTTTATCTGTAAATTTATGAGTGTCCAAAGGAAGGTTCAGGTCAGAATCCTCTTGAGGTCTAGGATGGTGTCTGGCTCATCAATATGTTCTCCTTGCCAAGAAATGAATGGCTGGCCCAGAGTAATGCCTTGAAGAGGCATTGGCTCAAGATGTGAAGAGTCCAGTCCTGAGGGCTGATTTACCAGTCCCCTCTGTTTTCACCCATATCAACACTGAAGTAGAATTAACACCTATGACAGTTAATATAAAAAATCCACTCAGTCCCAAAGCTGTACCTAATGGTCTTGAGTTTAGGGACAATTCTATTTAGAGATAGAGAAGCCCTGCGCAAAAAGCAAACTCACTTCCAAACAGCATTCATTGCCTATTCTTGTTCTCTTCAAATTACCTCTAATAATGCTTCAAAAATTGATCGTAGCTCCTTTGCTTCATCATCCCACTGGCTCTGGCAGCCCTTTCTTTATAGTCCTGCAAAATATACTTCTAGCTACTTCTAGCTATATTACACATACAGATTTTGTGTATATATATATATATATATATATATATATATATATATTATATTTAGTTGTAGATATAAAGATGACCATCTCAGAATGAATATATATATATCTAGATATAGAAATATAAAGTGCAACTGAAGAAGGGAATTTTGCTGCTGTACATTCTTTTTAATGCAGTAGTTCCAAATTAATTATGTTAGAAAATTTCCTTTTTGATTTCTAGTCAAACATTGTCAAGTGTTTGACATTTGTTAAACATATGTCTAAACATTTCCTTAAACTTTGGGCACGTCTTTTGGTAACACATGAATTTTAACTTATAGTTATCATATAATTGCACATATTCTGTCAAAGTATTTTTTCTTTTAATCCACAAGAGAAAAGTGTTTTCTTAAAACTATCTCCATTTGAATAAAACATGTATTTATTGTTCTCTGTAACAATAACAATTTTGAATTAATATTTATCTCCCTCTAAATTCTACAGGAATAAACAAGCATTCATTTCATATCAAGAAGTTAAGACATACACTGTCTGGACAATTTAACCCACAGCATTTATATAGCTATAAAGGAACTACAGTGCATTTTTTTACATCCCATAGTAGTACTTACAGAGAATAAAAAAATGTAAACTGTAAGATGATATGCTTATTTTAAAAGTATTCTCTGATCCTGTAGCACTGCATAACGGTATATAAAATGTGCTACAATTTTGAAGTCAGAGGACATAGAGAATAGTATGAAAAATTATATTAATCATTAAAGTCTGCCTATCATATCTTAAAAACCTTTATACTTCAGTCATCATGAGAGTTTCTTTAGATAGACTTTTGAAAACACTCCAAGGTAAACTATGCAGCATATCAGAGCATCTTTTGTTAACTTGTGCTGTTGGAGAAAAGGCCCCATGGCTTTTGCAATCATACACCCAAGTAATTTTAGGCTCAATGATTTTATTATCATTACCACCATTTTTTCCGGTGGTTTGTCTTCAACTACCAAAGCACAAATGGAATCCAAAAAGTGGAACATTTCTCTATTACGTTGTTCTCTACTGTTTAAGCAACCATCTCCTTTAAAGCCATGAGAAATGAGACAAGATAGCTACTTTGGGGTATATATTTACAGATTTATCTATTTTATCTAATCACCACAAATGCATCTTTATTTTATATGCTTTAGGCCTGCAGTTTTACAATAGTAACTAGAGTTGATTTTCTATAACAGTGTATGGTGTATGGCTAAGGACCAATTTAATTCAATAAACAGTTTAGTGATTCTACTTTCCAAGTAGTTTCTTAAACTCAGGGAACACAGGGGCAGATGGGACAGAGGCATGCCTTCAGGAAGCTTGCAGTTTGAAGACAGGGATGAGTATACGGTATGTGATGGGAGAGCTATGCACATAGCCCTAAGGGATCACAAAAAAGAGAACCAGTCTCAGAATAAGGGGGACAGGTGAATGGATAAATAGTGTATTATATTGATAAGCACTGAGTAGTACATAGAGTTGTTGAATTACTGTACTATACACATGAAACAAACGTAATAGTATATAACTACACTGGAAAAAATAAGGGGGAGAAAAAAGTCATGTTTGGAGTTTTATGTTTAAGCTAAGTAATAAGGGCAAATAGGGGGGTGCCTGGGTGGCTCAGTTGGTTGGGTGACTGTCTTCGGCTCAGGTCATGATCCTGGAGTCCCAGGATCGAGTCCCAGATCGGGCTCCCAGCTCCAT
This sequence comes from Mustela nivalis, assembly GCF_964662115.1. NCBI lineage: Eukaryota > Metazoa > Chordata > Mammalia > Carnivora > Mustelidae > Mustela > Mustela nivalis. The sequence goes on from NC_139036.1 coordinate 35,382,482, forward strand.
GGGGAGCCTGATTCTCCCTCTGATCTTCTCCCCTCTTGTGCTCTCTCTCTCTCTTTCAAATAAATAAATAAAAATCTTAAAAAAAAAAAAAAGGGCAACTAGGGGTAGACCATGTAAATCCATGGAGGATGGTGTAAGCAAAGAACATTAAGTGTGAAAACAGTAAGTGCAAAAACAAAAATGTTTATGGCACGTGTGTGACATTTAAAGAAACATAGGTAGTTCTGAATGGAGATTACAGAACAGATTAGGGAAGCAGTAAACGATCAGCATGGAGAGATAGGATCACTTATGAATAAATACTTTTGGCTAAAATGAGTACCTGTGTCACCTCATCTGTGGATTTTAAGAATAACGTATAGCCAGCGTTGTTCTTAAAACCCCATAAATTGCTCATAAAGTATGTGGCTTTTATCCATCCAGCCCTATTCAGTAATGTGTCGGTATAAATATCTGAGATAGATGATTGGCATTGGACATACTCTGATGATTCATCTTCCTTTTACTCTTATATTACTAATTTTTCATTTTCTCTTTCATCAAAATCAAAATTATTTAATTTATAAATGCATATATAATGCAACTCCATTCTAATTGAAAATTTATCTCAAAGGATAGGAAATAATTGAGAAATATGAAGTAAGATAATGTCAAAGAACATTTTACCAAAGTTTGAACAGGATAGGACTGGAGACAGGACCCTGATTAGAAAAGTAATACAACTGTCCAGTTAAGATGAAACAAGAGGGGGTCGCCTCACTGGCTCAGTTAGAAAAGTGTGCAATTTTTGGTCTTGCAGTCATGAGTTTAAGCCCTGTGTTGGGCATAGAGCCTACTTAATTAAAAAAAAAGAAAGAAAGGAAAAGAAAAGAAAAAAGATGAGGGGTGCCTGGATGGCTCAGTGGGCTAAAGCCTCTGCCTTCAGCTCAGGTCATGATCCCAGGGTCCTGGGATTGAGCCTCGTATTGGGCTCTGTGCTCAGCGGGGAGCCTGCTTCCCTTCCTCTCTCTCTCTCTCTCTCTCTGCCTACTGTGATCTCTGTCTGTCAAATAAATAACATCTTTTAAAAAAATGATGAAACAAGAGAACAAACTAAACTGAGATAGAATTTGTAGGAATGTAGAAGAGAACACAGATAATTAGCTAGCCTAAGATGGCAGAATAAATATTCCTAGGTTTCTGATTGGCTTTGGAAGTTGAATCAAATTTGAAAATCTAAGATGATGTTCCAATTTCCCACAGAGGTAATAGCCACAGCACCGAAGGACTGTTAGCAGTTGTAGTAATTGTGCTTTTTGTGTACATCCTAGCCTGGATCTCCCATAATGCAAATCCTGAGGAAGCACTTGCAGGATAATATTTTGTCAGAGGGAGCTAGTGTAACAAGAGTAGGAATAAAGAGGAATCAGAGAAGGAAAACAAATATAAAGACATGAGCTTCTTTTTAAAAATAAAAAAAAAGAAAAAAATACTCATAAAGTATGTGGCTTTTATTTGTTTATTTATTTATTTAGAGAGAAAGAAACAGCAGAGCAAGAGAGGGAGAGAGTACGAGCAGGGGCTCGGGGGAAGGGCTAAGGGAGAGGGAGAAGCAGACTCCCCACTGAGCAGGAAGACTGATAGAGGCCTCCATCCCAGGACCCTGGGATCATGACCTGACCCAAAGGCAGATGCTTAACTGACTGAGCCACCCAGTGCCCCTAGAACATAAGCTTCTCAATGGCTCCAGTTCTCAAACTAATGCAACTACACCTCAGTTTTTCAGTCACTCTGTTTCTAAAACATATTATATGATATCACTGAGTGTCAAAGTCCTTGATCTGTGGAGAAGTAGGATTGAATAATTTATCTGATGGGTTATTTTCTTTTCCTATCTTTCATTATTCAAAGCCTAAGACAACAGAGAAAAATATATGGAATGAGGCAAAAGCAGTGTAGGGGGGAGATTAGTAACTGCAAATAACTATGGTAAAATGAAGACTGATCTCCAACAAATAACCTAGCTTTTCAACTGAAGAAGAAACCAAAAAATCAAGAGAAAAGTAAACCCGAAGTAAACAGAAATAAATAAAGCAAAAATACATGAAGTAGAAAATTTGAAAAAGTCAACAAAACAAGAAGTATGTTCTTTAAAAATATCAACAAAATAGACACACCTGTAGCACAAAAGGAGGCAGGGAATCAAAATTAGGAATGGAAAAAGGGACATGATGAGCTACCTTAGAGAAATACGGTGAGCAAGTGGAATTTAACCCAGAAGTTCAAGGTTGGTTTAATTCTGAAAATCAATTAATGTAATATACCATATTAATAGAATGGAGAATCCACGCCACATGATCATCTGATTTTATCATAGCACTTAACAATATTCAACATTCTTTCATGACAAAAAAAAAAACACTCAACAAACTGAGATTAGGAGTTAACTATCTTGGGGGGAGGAGTCAAGATGACAGAGTAGTAGCTGGCTGAGACTACATCAGCTAGCAGGAGATCAGCTAGATAGCTTATCTAAAGATTGCAAACACCTGCGAATCCATCGGCAGATCGAAGAGAAGAAGAACAGCAATTCTGGAAACAGAAAAGCAACCACTTTCTGAAAGGTAGGACCCGCGGAGAAGTGAATCCAAAGCCATGGGGGGGGGGGGCGCTCCCAGCAAGCGGCGGAGAAACGGAGCACAAAATCAGGACTTTTAAAAGTCTGTTCCGCTGAGGGACATCGCTCCAGAGGCTAAACCGGGGCGAAGCCCATGCGGGGTCAGCATGGCCTCAGGTCCCACAGGGTCACAGAAGGATCGGGGGTGTCTGAGTGTCACAGAGCTTGTGGGTGTTGGAACAGGAGTTAACTTTTTCAACCTGGTAAAGAACATCTACAAAAAAACCCAATAGCTAAGATTATATGGAATAAGGACTTGATGACTTCCTGCTAAGAACAGGAACAAGACAACGAAGAATGTTCTTATCACTTTTATACAGTATTATATGGGTTGTTCAAGAAAAGCCAAGTAGGCAAGAAAAACAAAGCATCAATATTGGAAAGAAGGGAAAAAAGTAATAGAAAATTATAAGGAACCCACCAAAAAAAATTGACTTCAGCTAGGTTGCAGGATACAAAACCAATATAGAAAAATCTATTGCATTTCTGTATACTAGCAGACAATCTGAAAATGAAATACAGAAAACAGTTGTATTTTCAGGGCATCAACAGAATAAAATACTTCATTAAAATTTTTTTTTTTTAAATGCAGTGCAAGATTTGTAAAAAAGAAAACTACAAAACATTGAAAGAAATTAGAGAAGGGGCACCTGAGTGGCTCAGTCTGATATGTGTCTGCCTTTGGCTCAGGTCATGATCTGGTGGTCCTGGGATCTCGCCCTGTGTAGGGCTCCCTGTTGGGCAGAGAATCTGTTTCTCTTTCTCCCTCTGCCCCTCACCCTCACTTGTACATGCATGTTCTCTCTCTAATAAATAAATAAAATCTTAAAGAAATAAAAGAAGAACTAAATAAAAAGAACAATATTCTATGTCACTGACAGGAAAGCTTAATATTGTTAGGTTGCCAATACTCCCCAAATCATCTACAAATTCAATATAACACCCATTAAAATACCAGCTGCCTTTCTTTCTTTTTCTCTCCCCTCTTTTTTTTTTTTTTTTAGAAATTTTTAATTTCATCCTAAAGTTTCTATGATATATAAGGGACTCATAAAAGCCAAACAGTGTTTAAAAATTATAATAAAGGAGGACCCACACATCCTGATTTCAAAAATTACTACAGAGCTACATTAATCAAGACAGTGTGGTTCTAACATAACATAAGGAGAGATATATAGGTCAATGAAATAAAAATTAAGGTCCAGAAATGAGCCCTTACATTTATGGGCAATTAATTTTGACAAGGGTGTCAAAAAAAATTCACTAGAGAACAAATATCTAACCTATAAAACTCCTCTAAGAAAATATAGGAGTATTTTGCTTTACATTTGGAAATGGTTAGGTAGATAGGTCACCAAAAGCACAAGAAACAAAAGTATACATATATAGACTTCATTAAAATTAAAAAAAAAAAAAATTGTTCAGAAACAATAGCATCAGGACGGTGAAAGTACCACACACAGAAAAAGAGAAAATACTTGCCAGTCATACCCAATAAAGGAATTGTATCCATAATACCTAAACTACTCTTACAATTCAATAATATAAAGAAAAGTAACTGAATTTTAAAGTGAGGAAAGAATAGTATAGACATTTCTCCAAGGAAGATGTACAAAGTCAATGACCACATGAAAAAATGTTCAAGGTCATTAGTCATTTGAAAATGTAAACAAAAATCATAGTAATTCACATCCACTGGGACACCTATAATTTTTTTAAAAAGCACAATAATAAGTGCTGGTGAACATAAGGAGAAATTGGAACCTACATATATTGCTGGTAAGGAAGTAAAAGGGTGCAGCCAGTTCAGAAGGAGTTTGATAAGTTCCTCAAAAGGTTTTTAACCTCTATTTCTTTATGTATTCATTTATTTATGATTTTATTTTTTTATTAGAGAGAGAGTGGGGGAGGGGAGAGGGAGAAGCAGACTGACTGCTGAGCAGAGAGTCCAGTGTGGGGCTCGATCTCAGAACCCTGAGATCATGATCTGAGCTGAAAGGTAGAAACTCAACAGACTTGAGCCACCCAGGTGCCCCTTAATCTTTTTCTTTCTTTCTTTTTTTTTTTTTTTTTAACAGCATTGCCATACTATCCATTCTTACTTTTCATTATACATCCAATAAAAATGAGAATATCAGTTTGTACAAAAATGCATCCATGAATGTTCACAGCAGCATTATTTCTATTAGCCAAAAAATGAAAACAACACAAATGTCCATCAAATGATGAGTGAATAAATCAAATGTAATCTATCCATACAATGAGACATTATTTGGTTTTAAAAAAAAATGAAGTACTGATAATTGACACCACATGGATGAGTCTTAAAAATATTTTGCTAAGTTACACAAAATAAACAAAGTTTACTTTGTTAAGTAACTATGCGAAGTTACACAAAGTAATACAAAGAAGAAATACTATGATTCCTTTGGTATAAAATGTGCAGACTAGATAAATCTACACTGAAAAATACTAGGTGAAGTGGTTGCCTCTGGCTGGAGGGTAGACGTAAAATGAGGAGTGACTAAATGTCTTGGGTTTCTTTGGGGAGTGGTGAAAATGTTCTAAAATTATGGTGGTGATTCTAGAACAACTCAGCAAATGCATTAAAAAGCACAAAATTGTACATTTTAAATTAGTGAACTTATGGTATTTGAATATACCTCAAAGCTGATTTTAAAAAACAAGTCATGGGGCACCTGGGTGGCTCAGTGGGTTAAGCCTCTGCCTTCGGCTCAGGTCATGATCTCTGGGTCCTGGAATTGAGCCCCACATGGGGCTTTCTGCTCGGTGGGGAGCCTGCTTCCCCCTCTCTCTCTGTCTGATACTCTGCCTGCTTGTGATCTGTCTCTCTCTGTCAAATAAATAAAATAAAATCTTTAAAAAAGCAAACAAACAAAAACCAAGTCACTAAGTCACAGAAGTATATACCGATAACACAGAATGATGTCTAAAATTGGAGTAAAAATCTACAAAAGGGTCTGTAATTGGTTAAACAGCGTTAGCCATAGGTTGGTAATTGTTGAAGCTGGTCAAGAGTACCTGTGAATTCATCACTCTGTTCTTTCTAGTTTTGTCTATGCTCAAAATTTTCAATATAACCAATTAATAATAGAATTTTCCCAACCATTATTTGAAGATCATGTTCCATGTGCTCAGAAACATTGATTGCCCTATAAGAATGATCCTTATATCTTGTGAAATATACCATTGATTTTGTCAAATTAATAATCAGCAGAGATTAAACATGTTCGATATATTAAATAAATAAAAGTGCTAGAGAAATAAAATGGGACAATATAGATCCATGGTAGCAGAATGATCATTAGGTAGCCTCTTTGAGAATCAGTCGCTTTCTTATTAGGATGTAGTATTGAGATTTTAAATTCCAATTCTTTGTTAGAATTCTTTCATTTTTAGGGAATGAATGACTCATTCTAACAAACTGTAAAATTTTAGAAAAGTTTTTTTTAAATCTATGTCCCTCAAAATTAAAATATATATATATGAAATTTTCCTCCCTGAAGGCTTCCTGCAGTCCCCTCTAGGAAACAAAACAGAACAAAACCTTAGTAAGGAACTCAAGCCCCATCTCTTTATTATAATTAAAAGCAAGGGAATCTTCTTTTGTCACTTAGGATCTGCCAGCCATGAAAATCTGGCTATCCCTCCTTCAGGGAGCTAAGGCCAGACCAGGGCAAGAGTTTATTACCAGGGATGTTAAATGCTTGGCATCCACATTACAATTCCTGCCTCATAGATCAGGGCAGACATTACTAATGCATTTCAGAACTCTTTCCTCCTGAGTCTTGAAATTGTTCTCAACAAAGTGACCCAGAGAAAATATCACTGGTCTGAATTTATGTGAGTTGAAACTTACTTCTTTTCTGGCTTTTATGTTGATGCTAGTATTAAGGATAAAGTTAAGAGAAGATTAGGATTTAGCTTTATCATAAGAGTAAATGTTAATCTAGTATGAGAGGCTTTAACAAGGCTTAGCATTAATATTGGGGTTTTAGATAAGATGAATGCTAGCACTAGGATTCCTTTTAGATGGTATAATTATAAATCTGGGGCTAGAGTTGTGTCTTAAAACTTTTTGCTAAATATTAGAGAGGATGAAGTTAGAATTGGGTATATTTTACCGTGAGAGCCAGAGTCAGATGAATATCTTGAAAATATTGTAAAACCTCCCAAAGCGGACCTATTTCTTCTCTTAGGATTTGTCTTCAGTCTGCAGTTTGAAGGAATAGTAATGAAAGAGCTGAGACAACTCTTAAAGGATTCTAATATCTGGGCTGCTGAATTAGTAGGGTTTTATTTTGTAGATTATTTTATACAACTCAGATTTTATGAGTTATTTTTAACATTTGCTTTATAACATTTGTGAGGCTACTTACGAAAGTCATTGCAAAATGTTTCAAATATCTTTTAATTTACATTTCAAAATAAAAAATAAAAACCCAAATCAAGGTGATCAAAAACCACTAATAAAATGAGAAACATAAGAGAATGGATCCACATTTGCAGTGAAGTACTAATTCAAACGGAATAGCCACATCTGTATTAGAGTGCATATGTTAGTTTCAACCATAATGAAAAATTTATATTCTGTGACCACGACAGTAACATATCACACATGCATTGCTGCTCAATTCCACCAACCTAACCCAATTCATCATTCTTGTTTCAAGACAGAAAGCAAACAGTGCTTTATAGGTATTAGGAGCTATGCCAAACAGGATGAAATTTTAAATCCCTTTAAGAACTTTTTCATTTTTAAGTGTAAAAAAAGAAACTGTGTTTCTTAAGGAGAACCCTCTAACACTGTTGGTGGGAATGCAAGCTGGTGCAGCCACTCTGGAATACAGCATGGAGGCTCCTCAAAAACTTGAAAATAGAGTTACTCTACAACGCAGCAACCATACTACTAGAGATTGACCCCAAAGATCAAATGTAGTGATCCGAAGGGGCACGTGCATCCCAATGTTCATAGCAGCAACGCCCATAGTAGCCAAACTATGGAAAGAGCCCAGACATGCATTGACAGATGAATGGATAGAGAAGATGTGGTGTGTGTGTGTGTGTGTGTGTGTGTGTGTATACAATAGAATACCACTCGGTCATCAAAAGAAAGAAAGAAAAGAAATCTTGCCATTCGCAATGTCATGGATAGAACTAGAGGGTATTATGCTGAGCAAAATAAGTCAATCAGAGATAATTATCATATGATTCATTCATATGTGGAATTTAAGAAACAAAACAGAAGATCATAGGGGAAAACAGTAAAAAATAAAAGAAGATGAAACCAGAGAGGGAGACAAACCATAAGAGACTCTTAATCATAGGAAAACAAACTGAGGGTTGATGGAGGGGATAAGGGTGGAGGAATAGGGTAACTGGGTGATAGACATTAAGGAGGGCATGTGATATAATGAGCACTGGGTGTTATATAAGAGTGATGAATCACAGACGTCTACCTCTGAAACTAATAATACTTTATATGTTAATAATTGATTTTAAATAAAAAAATTAAAATTAAAAAAAACCCCTATCTCTTATTGACATAATGCCATCAAATAAGTGTAGCTTGCTTGCTTGCTAACTAGTTCTCTACCTATACAGCCCTCCCTTTTTTTGAGAGGACTTGAAACAAGGGAAGTAAATGTAGTTGATTAAAGAAAAATACAAAAATATTTTTAAAAACAGAGGATTAGAAAGTAAGGGTAACATATGTATATCAAGACCAGAGGAGCAAATAATTATAAAGAATGCAGGGGCACCTGGGTGGCTCAGTAGGTTAAAACCTCTGCCTTTGGCTCAGGTCATGATCCCAGGGTCCTGGGATCGAGCCCCGAATCGGGCTCTCTGCTCAGCAGGGAGTCGGCTTCCTCCTCTCTCTGCCTGCCTGTCTGCCTACTTGTGATCTCTGTCAAATAAATAAAATCTTTAAATAATAATAATAATAATCATAATCATAATAAAGAATACAGGTCTTTAGATTATTACATTTACCCAAGAAGATGGAAAATTGATCTCAGACTTCTCTTATTACAAACAGAAAGAGAAAAACAAGATGTTATGAGATTTGAATTGTCCATAAGGCAAAATATTACCAGTTACTAAGTGAATCAATTTATTAAAAAACAGTCATTTCAAATCTTTCTCCTCTTAAAGCACTCTTTGCTCATATATGCTTCAATATGTTTAAAGATGGAAAGATAAAATAGCATTATTTTTTATTATCTATGTATCCCTAAAAAAAAAAGAAATTAAATTAAAAAATCTCCACTCTCAAGAGCAAAGTTACAGTGTATTCATGCAGATTTCTTCAAGTAGGGTAAGGAGCTGTGGCAGAATAAATCTATTTCCAGTCTTGTAAGCTTTCACAAGAATCCAAAATAGCATCGTTTCATCAGGGGCCAAGTTTCATGTCAAATAGTGTGTAAAATCTAATAATACCCAGCAGGTGATAGAAGCAATGCATGGGGGAAAAAAAATAAAAGCTCCATAAAAACATTACCAGGGACATTACAGTTGTGACTGGAAATTCTTGAAGTTCTTTTGCTTAGGTTATGTAACTATGGAGAGGGGAGACAGAAAAGGAGTCACAATCTGGGATACTTGCAGCAAGTGCAATTTTCTTCATTTTTCCTCTTCTTATTCCTCTTCCATACTTGCCTGCCTACAGTTTTTCTGGGCATTTGACAGTGTCAGGAGAGACTGGGCTGGAAAGAGCCCTTGCTGGGAGTGAGAAAACCCAAGTTCTAGTTCTGGGTTTGCATTCAACTCACCTCCCCTTCATCCTCTTCCAGGTCATTTTACCCATCTTTAAAGAGAAGGCACGACTCTGCTAGTTCACATCCCAAATCTACCTTCCAATAATTATGTGACTTAAGGCAAATCACTTAACATCTCCTAAGCCATAACTCTTTGTTCATAAATAGGACCCAGACCTAAATCTTTCTTTTTGGTTTTTAAGATTTTATTTAATTTGACAGAGAGAGAGATCACAAGTAGGCAGAGAGGCAGGCAGAGACAGAAGGGGAAGTGGGCTCTCTGCTCAGCAGGGGCTCGATCCCAGGACACCGAGATCATGACCTGAGCCAAAGGCAGCGGCTTAATCCACTGAGCCACCCAGGCACCCCCCAGCCCTAAATCTTACAGAATTTTGTGAATACTGAATACACAATCATCTATAGAAAACTTACCAGAGTACCTAAGACATAGAATAAGCTCAATGAATGTTATTTCCTTTTCCTTTGTCTTTGCATTCTTCAAAGTCTCCTCAAGCTCTAAAACGTGCTTATATTGAGAAACAATAGGTGAAAATCACCAGTGAGGGATACAGGATATAAGATATAGGATCATGCTTTTTAAGTATTCTGGTTAAATTTTTTTTTTTTTAATTTATTTGACAGAGAGAGAAATCACAAGTAGGCAGAGAGGCAGGCAGAGAGAGAGAGAGGGGGAGGAAGCAGGCTCCCTGTGGAGCAGAGAGCCCGACGCGGGGCTCGATCCCAGGACCCTGGGATCATGACCTGAGCCGAAGGCAGAGGCTTTAACCCACTGAGCCACCCAGGCGCCCCTAAGTATTCTGGTTAAATTACACCGCGACTCTTTACAGGAATCTTTATCGGAATAAATATAGGAATATAGGCTCTTTATAGGAATGCTGTTTTTTCCCTCCTTCATTTGCTCTGGTCCCAAGATAAGTCCTTGAACCCTAGGGAGCTAACTTGGTTCTAGTTCCTCAAAGGAAAGAAAGAAAGGAACATAGAACTTGATGCTCCAAATTCACCAAATCCCACGTTCTTTGTTGTATATGTGTAACTACCACATACTAGCCAATAATACCATGCTTGTTAGATGGGGCTGACCAAAGTGTTTCATTTCCTTCTCTGGCCTAGCCAAAGTTCCCTCGATATCTGTTACAGTGTGTGTGTGTGTGTGTGTGTGTGTGTGGCAGTGAGGGAGGGTAGGGGAACGGGAAAGAGGTCTTTCCTCCTCAGTGTTGTGCTAAACAATGATTATACTATTCTTCATCTAGGTCTGGATGTTTCCATCATATGCGTCTTTAATGAGTTTACTTTTTAAGTACACTCATACACACATGCCCAACATATTTCCAAGATATGGCAGGGGTGTCAGAGTGGCTGAATTAGGGAACAATCTAGCAGTATGAATGCACTGTGCCTGGAACTTGCCTTTCTTTAAACCAAAGGGTCACTGTTTTCTTGGTGGGACTGGGTCTCAGACATATGGCTCTGGAGTGGGAGCCGCATGCCTCCCCACCCATACCAGCAGTAAAAATGGGTGGGTGAGCATGCTTCTTGCCCTCATCAGTTAGGAATCCCCTCAGACCCCCCTGGTCCTTGAGGTCAGGCTGTCCTTGGCCTCATCCATGCTGTGCTAACATGGAAGGCAGTAGAAGATTCCCTTGTCCTGCTCCTATGGCTCCCAAAGAATAATCACAAAAGATGATCCATCTGACTTTGGTATCTCTATTCAAAGAGCTGGGCTCTTAATTTATCATTGGGTTACACACACAGGAGGCGATCTCAATATTTTCAAGTGGCCATCTCTATCATAATGGTCAACAAAACAAAACAAAACAAAAAACCCTGGATAAAAATGGGGCTCATTTCATACGCAAAGTCACCATTGAAACAAAACTGTTTTTCTTGCTTTCTCATCCCTCTGAACTCCTTCTGCTTTTCTGCTCTGTCGGATTCGACTTCAGTGTTCCCATTTCAGAAATCCCTTTGGAGAAGGGGGAACTCTTTTGGCTCTAATGAGTGTACCGAAATTGTTTTTCCAAGAATGATGAAGGCAGTCAGACTTTATATGTGTAGTGGTAATTGCTCCCCACACTGCCTTAGCAAGGAACAGAGCTGCTGGGAACAGCAAATACTGCAATGTTATGTAAAGACTCATTACTATCCTTTGCTTCTTGGTTTGCTGGCTCCCAAGGCAGTGATGGGCTCCAGTATGCACCTAGGAGAAAACCTGGATGCCATTTAAGGATATGCCACAAGACAAGCTGCAGAAAAGAAAGAAAACATAGCTTAGAAGTGTAGAGACAGAAATAAAGCCGAGATACCATAGACTACATGTGTGAGTCCAGAGAAGTTGCCTCAGGTGCCCCAAATTACCCCCTTATGAGAAGCTAAATCGTCGGCTGATTTATATTCCTAAATCATTTAATTTCTTTCATTAAAATTCTCTCTGCCACCCCATCTCCCTCAGCAACTGCTTAGCAGGTTTTTTTTTTCTTCCTTTGAAGATAGATGGGGTTGAGAGCTAGAAAGAGAAGCCTTGTCTCTGAGCTTTTGATACGATGGAGTAGAGAGGCATCGACTCCAGCCACATGTCCTAAGTAGTAACTGAAGTACAAGGCTCGATAACAGGATATCAGTAGACTCATTAACCACGGTGGTAGGTGGCTCAGATGCTGGAGTATTATAAAGTCAAAAACATAGGGCATTCTTCTTAGAGGAGTAAGAACTGAAATCCCCAGCCGTTTTGCTGGGGGGAGATTTAAAGGCATTTAGGAGGTTTAGAATCTTGCCAAAGCAATGCTTTGTTCTTACCTTTATTATTTAAAACACCAATAAAATTTTGGAGTCAGACAAAGCATGACTTGCGGGGCAGCGGGGCATTTACTGAGCATTGAACAAATGATTCAGGTTGTCCTGCAGCTGGCCTGCAGAACAATCACTTTGAATGTTTATGACTCTCATTATTAAATGGGAGATGGGAAATTTAAGGCTTCACAATTTAAGGAATTTGCCCAAGATCACACAAGCATGAGCAAAGAGGCAGGATTGAAACCCTGTGCAGATTTCAGAGCCCAAGCAATTTGCATTACACCATGCTGCTGCTGCTACCTTAACAAGGCAGACTAGTGAAAGAAGGAAGAGCTTGCTTCCATGGATAGCTTTTGATTTAAAGTCCATATCTTCTGTACCACCCATTCGGCTCCTAGAACTCACACTTCATACCCTTCCTTGTGCTTATAGGTATCTGTCGTGGGTTGCCAGCTAAGAATGGCTGAGTCCAATGTCCAATGACCGCTAAGTACCTTTATGATCTTCACCTTTTCATGGCTCAGTGTACTGCCCTTTAAAATAGGTAACAATAGCACCTATGTCATGTGGCTATTAATGAGTTAATATCACAAGCCCCTAGAACAGCACTTAGCACAGATTTAACTCTCCATAAATTTAGCTACCAATTTACACCTTTGTCTTCTATCCCAGTGGCATGGAGTACCTCCAAGCTGCAAATAATAATTATATTTATAACACTATCTAAGATAAGACTTCCTCTGTTACTAGAGGTGTGCCCTTGAAAAGTCACACAACTTTCTTCAAGTTTAGTTTTCAGATCTAAATAAATGGCCAGAGTCACAGGCCTCATCTTGGATAGTTAATTATCAGGATTTTATGAGTTCATATATGCGAGGAAACCAATGCTTAGCAAGAATCTTGTACGTGGTTGCAGGTTAAAATGATTTGGCTTGTTCTTGGGTTTGACCTTTTAAAGATATTTTATACTTGATAAGGCATTCTGTTTGCTTTTCTGTGTTCTCATAGTACCTTGGGATGCAACAATTTTTAACACCTACCGTACCGGACAATTGTTTGTTTTTTGGTCTGTCTGCCCTCATGAAACTTGGACTTCCCTGAGGGTAAGGGCTAGAATTTCTTTATCTTTGACTTGCTGGCACTTAGCACAGTGGTGTCATATAGTGTTGTGAGAAATAAATCTGTAAAAAAATTGTATGAATGTTTTTCATATTTAGAGAAAGAAAGAATAAAATGAGGGATATTAAAAAGGAAGAGAAGGGAAGTAAGCAAAGAAGAAGGAAGGAAGATGAGAGGAATAAAAATATATAGGAGTGGGAAGACAAAAAAAAATAACAGTAACAGAATCATGTTGATCTGTGTAGTCTAATGGCAGTTCTTTATGATGGAAAACTTTATGTTTTGTCGTAAAATTCCATGCAGACTAATTAATACTTAATTAGAATTTCAAAGGATTCTTAATGAGTAGACAAAACTGAAGTCTGCCTAGCTATATTAAACCCTATTTGGAATTTCTCCTGTTCTTTGAAACTCTTTCCAGTGCATATACAGAAATCATTTACCCTTCTCTTGTAACTGAGGAGTGTCTTGTTAAAAGCAAGAGAACATGGTTGTCTTTGCCTGTCTCTCTCTCCAACACAATGTTCAAGATACTTACCTTTGAAGTAAGGGGATGCGAGTAGATGAAAAGCAAAAGAAAGGCCTTGGATTTTTTGCAATGGGTTCAACGTGTGGCACACAGAGAACGGTGAATTTCGGTAGCGGGGGGCATCGATCTGTTGAATAGTGCCTTTTTATTTCTTTCCAGTAAATTTGGGAGAAAGGAAATGTAGCTGACTTCACAAATACAGATTGAGTGCCTACTGGGTATGCACACATTCATGCATGGAGACAGATGCAAGGCCCTTCGTCCTCCTACCTTCAAGGAACTTACAACCTAGGATAGTTGCAGAAGCAAATAAATTACATCAAAGGATATACAGAACTCTAAAACTGCGTAAGGCTTAAAGTTACTAAGGAGGGTGTCCGAGTGGCTCAGCTGGTTAAGCGACTGCCTTTGGCTCAGATCATGATCCCAAAGTCCTGGAATCAAGTCCCACATCGGGCTCACAGCTCTGCAGGGAGTCTGCTTCTGCATATGGCCTCCTCCCCTCTCATGATCTCTCTCTCTCTCTCAAATAAATAAATAGAATATTTAAATAAGTTACTAAGGAGGGTGTGCCATAGGAAGCATGATGAAAAGCTTTCCAGCAGAGGATGTCTGAAATGTGATTTTGTGGGATAAATATGAGAGTCAAGAGGGTAGGAAGACAAAGAGTATTTTAGGTGGGGAAAGGCATGGAAGCCTGACTTACAAGAATATAATTGGGAATCTACCATCATTTCTGTATGCCTGGAATATCAATCAAATAGAGCAAGCTATCAGGTAGTGAGGCTGGAGAAATAATAACTTGAACTTGAACTTCATCCTCCAGGGAAGAGCCAGGGATGTGGAGATACACAATTAGATGGATGGTTTGTTTAGAAAGATTGCTGTGTGCTTGCTACCATAAAAGTTATTTTCCAAAGTTGCCAGAGAGCTTACTCTACAACAATGTTTCTTAAGCTTGATCATACACCCAAATCACCTGGGTGGCTTTTAAAAAATAGCAGTGCAAATATAACATCGAATTAAGATCTCTGGGCATGAAGCCCAGTCACCAACATTTCTCACGGGCAGCCAGGTTTGAGAATCACTGTGCTAAAACAATAATGCCAGCTTTCCATGTCAGACCAACAATGTGAAGTGGTGGGGCCCAGGTGATGGTTTGTTAGGACTTAACTGGTCCACTGATGTCTTTCCTAAGAGTAAAGGCAATGGAAGAAATGGAAGCTGACTTGACAGTGCTTTCTCACCTCAGCAAATCCAGCCAGTGACTATGGGATTTTAAAACAGCAAAAGGACTCCACTTGATTGAGCAATAGTGGTTAACATTAAGAAAGATTATGAGAGGGACACCTGGCTGGCTCAGTCAAGGAGCACGAGAGTTTTAATCTAGTGGTCATGAGCTGGAGCCCCACACGGGATGTAGAGATTACTTAAATAAATAAAACATATTTTTAAAAAATGATGAGATTAGGAACAGAATCCAAGAAGAGAAGGAAGATACAGGGGATATAGAAAGCTTTGGTGAAAATACACATACCTAGGAGATAAGAGAGAGTTCCTGCATTAGACAAAGAAGATATTAACACCTGTGCTGAGCATGATACTCTGCCTGATTCCCTCATTGCCTCTCTTCCTTTCCCTCTCCTACCTGTGAACTGCCTTCAGTGGACTTTGAAAGCTCTTTACCCTGTAACTGGCTGACTCCTGCTAGCAGAACTAATTAATTAATTAATTAAAAACAAAATTCTAGGATGCCTGGGTGGCTCAGTTGGTTAAGTGCCTGCCTTCAGCTCAGGTCATGATCCCAGGTCCTGGGATCCCACATCAGGCTCCTTGCTCATCAGGGAGCCTGTTTCTCCCCCTCCCTCTGCCTGCCACTCCTTCTGCTTGTGTGTGCACTCGCTCTCTGACAAATGAGTAAATAAAATCTTAAAAAAAAAATCTTCTTGGGGCGCCTGGCTGGCTCAGTGGGTTAAAGCCTCTGCCTTTAGCTCGGGTCATGGTCCCAGGGTCCTGGGATCGAGCCCCACATCGGGCTCTCTGCTCTGCGGGGAGCCTGCTTCTTCCTCTCCCTCAGCCTGCCTCTCTGCCTACTTGTGGTCTCTCTCTGTCAAATAAATAAATAAAATCTTTAAAAAAAAAATCTTCTAAAAAAATTTTTAAATTCAGAGTAAGATAAGGGCTTCACTAAAGTGACCCCCAACATACTGTTTTCTGAAATTGTCTGTGTCATTCCAACAAAGAATCAGATTTTTAAATGTTGATTTAATATCTTAAAGTGAAACTCAGTAAAACATAACATTTTTAGAAAACTAAACATTGTGAACAGAGCCATCCCCCACTGATTATTTTTTATAAAGATTTTGCTTACTCTTCCAGTCCATGAGCATGGAATGTTTTCCCATCTTTTTGTGTCTTCTTCAATTTGCTTCACAAATGTCCTATAGTTTCTAGAGTATACATCCTCTACCTCTTTGGTTAGGTTTTTCCAAAGTACCTTAAGGACTTTGATTCTATTGTAAATGGAATCAATTCCCTAATTTCTCTTTCTACAGTTACATTGTTAGTGTATAGGAAAGCAACTGATTTCCATGCACTGATTTTGTATCCTGCCACATTATTGAATTGCTGTATGAGTCCTAGCAATTGGGGGGTGGAATATTTTAGGTTTTCCACATAAAGTATCATGTCATCTGTGAAGAGAGAGAGTTTGACTTCTTCTCTGCAAGTCTGAGTACATTTTATTTCTTTCTGTTGTCTAACTGCTGTTGCTAGGACTTCCAACACTATGTTGAACAATAGTGGCAAGAGTGAGCTCTGTTGTATTCTAAGGGAAAGGCTCTCAGCTTTTCCCCTTTAACAATGACATTCATAGGGGCACCTGGCTGGCTCAGTGGGCTAAGCCTCTGCCTTCAGTTCAGGTCATGATCTCAGGGTCCTGGGATCGAGCCCCACATCGGGCTCTCTGCTCAGCAGGGAGCCTGCTTCCCCCCACTCTCTCGCTGCCTGTCTCTTTGTCTACTTATGATATCTCTCTCTCTCTCTGTGTGTGTGTGTGTGTGTGTGTGTGTGTGTGTGAAAAAAATAAATAAAATCTTAAAAAAAAAAAAAAAAGAATGACATTCACAGTGTGCCTGCATGGCTTAGTCATTAAGCATCTATCTGTCTTTGGCTCCGGTCATCATTCCAGGGTCCTGGGATTGAGCCCCACATTGGGCTTCCTGCTCAGTGGAAGCCTGCTTCTCCCTCTCCCATTCCCCCTGCTTGTGTTCCCTCTCTGACTGTCTCTCTCTGTCAAATAAATAAACATCTTTTTAAAAAAATGACATTCGCTAGATGGTTTTTATGAAATTGAGAAATACTCCCTGTATGCCTACACTCTGAAGTGTTTTAATCAGGAAAGGATGCTATAGAGGACCATGTAATTCTTGTCCCTTCTCTTATTTATGTGTTCTATCACTTTGATTGATTTGCAAATGTTGAACCACCCTTGCATCTCAGAGATAAATCCCACCTAGTCGTGATGGATAATCCTTTTAATGTACTGTTAGATCCTGTTAGCTAGGATCTTGTTGAGAATTTTGGCATCCATATTCATCAAGGATATTGACCTGTAATTCTCCTTTTTGAAGGGGTCTTTGCCTGGTTTTGGGATCAAGGTAATGCTGGCCTCATAGAAAGAGTTTGAAAGTTTTTCTTCTATTTTTTGAAACAGCTTCAGGAGAATATGTATTAAAATACGTATTAAATTTGAATGTTTGGTAGGATTCCGCAGGGAATCCATCAGGCCCTGGATTATTGTTTTTTGGGAGGTTTTAATTTTATTATTATTATTATTTTTAAAGATTTTATTTATTTATTTGACAGACAGAGATCACAAGTAGGCAGAGAGGCAGGCAGAGAGAGAGGAGGAAGCAGGCTCCCTGCTGAGCAGAGAACCCCATGTGGGGCTCGATCCCAGGACCCTGGGATCATGACCCGAGCCGAAGGCAGAGGCTTTAACCCACTAAGCCACCCAGGCACCCCTGGGAGGTTTTTAATTACTGCTTCAATCTTGTTACTGGCTATTGGGCTATTCAGGTTGTCAGTTTCTTCCTGTTTCTGTCGTGGTAGTTCATAGGTTTTCAGGAAGGCATCCATTTTTTCCAGGTTGCTAATTTATTGGCATATAGTTCTTGATAATAATTTCTGATAATTGTTTCTACTTCCTTGGTGTTAGTCATAATCTCTCCCCTTCAATTCATACTTTTATTAATTTGGGTCCTTTCTCTTTTCTTTTGGATAAGTCTAGTCAGTGGTTTATTGATCTTACTAATTCTTTCAAGGAACCAGCTTTCAAAGAACCAACTAGTTTTGTTAAGATCTGCTCTACTGTATTTCTGGTTTCTAACTCATCAATCTTTGCTCTAATCTTAATTTTTTTCTATTCTTATGCATGGCTTAGGCTTTGTTGTTCTTTCTCCAGTTCCTTAAGGTGTAAAGTTAATTTGTGTATTTGGAATTTTTCTAATTTTTTGAGGGAGGCTTGGATGGCTATGTGTTTTCCACTTAGGACCGCCTTTGCAGTATCCCGTAGGTTTTGGACTGATGCGTCTTCATTCTCATTGGTTTCCATGAATTGTTTAAGTTCTTCCTTGATTTCCTGGCTGATCCAAACATTCTTAAACAGGATGGTCTTTAGCTTCCTAGTGTTTGAATTTCTTCCAAATTTTTTTTCTTGTGGTTGTGTTCCAGTTTCAAAGCATCATTGTCTGAGAATATGCAGGGAGAATATCTCAGTCTTTTGGTATCAGTTGAGACCTGATTGTGTGTGGTCTTTTCTGGAGAAAGTTCCATGTGCATTTGAGAAGAATGAGTATTCTGTTGTTTTAGGGTGGAATCTTGTGTGTATATATATATCCATGAGATCCATCTGGTCCAGTGTATCATTCAAAGCTCTTGTTTCTTTGTTGATTTTCTGCTTAGATGATCTATTGCTGAGAGTGGAGTGTTGAGGTCTCCCACTATTAGCATATTATTATCAATATGTCTCTTTATTTTGGTTAACAGTTGGCTTATGTATTTGGCTGCTCCCATCTTGGGGGCACAGATATTTACAATTGTTAGATCCTCTTGTTGGATAGACCCTTTAAGCATGATATCTATGCTGCTCAGAGCAATCTATATTTTCAATGCCATCCCAATCAAAATACCAATGGCATTTTTTCATTCCAATTTAGGATGGGAATAAACAAACCTAAAATTTGTATGGAATCAAAAAAGAACCTGAATCACCAAGCAAATGTTGAAAAAGAAAAACAAAGTTGGGGGCATCATGTTGCCTGATTTCAAGCTATATCACAAAGCTGTGCTTACCAAGACAGTGTGGTACTGGCACAAAAACAGACACGTAGACCAGTGGAACAGAGTAGAGAGCCCAGGTATGGACCCTCAACTTTATGGTCAACTAATCTTCAACAAAGCAGGAAAAAAATATCCAATAAAAAAAAAGACAGTCTCTTCAATAAATGGTGCTGGGAAAATTGGACAGCTAGATAACGAAGAATGAAACTCAACCATTCTCTTACACCATACACAAAGATAAACTCTAAAGGGATGAAAGACCTCAATATGAGAGACAGGAATCCATCAGAATCCAAGGGGAGAACACAGTGACCTTTTTGACGCCAGCCACAGCAACTTCTTTTAAGACACATGTCCAAAGGCAAGGGAAAAAAATGAACTTTTGGAACTTCATCAAGATAAAAAGCTTTTGCACAGCAAAGGAAACAGTCAACAAAATAAAGTGACAACCCACGGAATGGAAGAAAATATTTGCAAATGACACTATAGATAAAGGGCTGGTATCCAAGATCTATAAAGAATTTCTCAAACTCAACACTCAAAAAAAAAAAAAAAACAAGTAAAAAAAAAAAAATGGGCGGAAGACATGAACACACACTTCTCTAAAGAAGACATATAAATGGCTAATAGACACATGAAAAAAAAAATGTTCAACATCATGAGTCATCAGGGAAATTCAAATCAAAATCCTAGGTACCTCTAGGGTCAACTGTTTGGGTTTTCATTACCAACTATGAGTTTAATTTTTCCCAACTAATCATCAGTATCCTCAAGCAAACGTATATATGTACATACATCCCTTGGGCACGTAGAGCCCAACTGATGGTTACTACAAGACCATGGGTTTCTATTGAGTAAATTCTGTTAAATAATATGCTTTACCTAGCTTGCTTTAATATATCCATGTTTTCTACATGATGAACAATCTCAGCTTATTCTGATCCTTAAAATTTCAGGATACTTAAATGAAGAATTAGTGCCTATTCTGACCAATCAGTATAACTATGTAAAATTAATGTGTGCCACTCTTCTAGGGTGTAGAACTGATCCCCAGAGATAGACAAATTCAAAGTGAATTTACTATTATTTATTGAGAATTATCTTTGAGACAGGTACTATATTCGGCTGTACATCTATCTTTAATCATTTACTTTCAGGTCAGAGCATCTCAATTTTAGTTCCTATAGAAAGATGGTAGAGGTTAAAAAAAAAAAAAGGAAAATAATTTACCTAATATGTAATAAGTGATAATGGTATAGTCTTGGTCTATCCAAGCTGGGCTTTCTTCACTACTTTGTGCCTCGGGAAATGCTTTCCAGTTTGCTTATTTCCACAAAACAGATTTCCTAGAATATTGGGTGCCAGTAGTACCCACTGGCAATGTAATGAGTTGGGGGCATTATCCTCCCTGTGATGTCAGGTTGCAGTTCCTCTGGAATAAATAATCTATGAGACATGCTTGCAGTCAATAGCCACCATTCCTGAAGATCATAACTCAGTGTAAAGCTGATATAAAATCTGTTGCTTTGTAGAACCTACATATAAAAGCGCCCGAAGGAAGTGTGTCCCTCTCTTTTACCCCACCTTCTCTATATGTCTATGATAGAAAGTAAGCAAATACGGGACACAAAGACAGAAAAGGACAATGTGAACATTCTTTAAGTTCACCAGGCACCTCTGTCAGTTATATAATGGATGCGGATGCCAATACAAAATTTTTATTTTACTCTGTTTTTCTTCCTTGGTGCATTCTAAATACTGCACTTGTAGATGTTCCCCAGTTAAGAATGCACTCAGCACTCAGACTCTCCTTCTCTTCACTAATGCATATAATCTGTTGACACATTGTTTTGGAGAAACATAATAACCTCTGTAAATGCGAGAAGCTTTACAACAAACTGGAAGGTGTTAATATAATGGGTACAATAATTCTGGAGGAGAAAAAAAAAAAAAAACCCTTGTAGCTTACAATTTGGAGTCATTTGGCACCTCCGGGTCTATTCTGGAAAAGATTGTTTAAATGAGACAATAAGAGGAAACCAATTTACAACTTGAAATAAACAGAGTTCATGTTTCCATGTTGCTAAAAGGCGAGGTTAGACGAACACTCTACAGTTATCATAAAATTTTTATCAAGAAGCTGCAGTACTTTTAATAATTCATTATTTTACCTTCTTGCAAGAACTCCTGTATGTGCTTTTGAAATGTTGTTTTTATTATCCTGGAAGAATTGGTTTTGAAGAGGAATCTTTCTCTAACTACATGGAGACAAGTCTATTATCAAGGAGTCATGATTAGTATAAACTAATTCTGTCCCTCCTCTTTATACATCTTTCAATTGGTTGTGTTAACAAAGGCATCCTCCTTCCTACCTACATCAGCTTAATGGCATAGAGTGGAAAACACAAAATTGCATATTCAAATCACCTTGAGAGGTTTAAAGAAATTATAATTCATGTGCTGATGTTTTCTATGAAGAGCTAACATTAACAGGCATGTATCTTGTTTTGCTAAATAGAGAATTCCTTCTAACACCTTAATGAATGAGATTCTGTAGATTGCTAAATATATAATCTGTCAAGAACCTGACAATCCACCTTAGAAAGCATTTCATTAAAGAATGGTAAAAGTTACATGATATCACATTGATCAGGCTGAACCAGTCACCCCAACTTCAGCAGAGATGAGTGATCAAACATAAGCATGGTTGTCCAATCATTCTTAGATGTAGAGAAGCCACTGGTCCTTTGTTAGATATAATTTAATTGCACAACACATCTACCTAACTGTCATCCTGATTTCAGTGCATCTTGTCAAGATAATTCTTGAAGGCATTATCCAGTGACTGAGTTAGCTGGTGTCAAAAATGAAAATATGGCTCACAGTGGGGAAGAACCCAAACCCAACAATTTATTAAATGTAAAAAAAAGAAAGAAAGAAAGAAAGAAGCTTGAAGCCATAACAAAATGTGCTGGCCTGAGCTTAACATTCCAAAATTAATCAAATGTGTGTTTTAAAAATATGTTGGAGGATTCCAGCATCCATGCCATGGTTTGATCATTTCCAAATTATGGATTTTAAAACTTAATTAACCCAGGGAATAAGAAAAGACAAAATAACACAACAAAAACAGTTTCTGCGGCTTCCTCATTTGGCAGTTCTCATAATTAGCAAATGTTTATTAAAAATAAACATTTTTCTTTCAAATGCTGTATTTAGAAAATACTGAATGTTTTCAATTATGATTGGTACAAGATGTTTTTAATTTTCATTGAAAAATTCCTAAGAATGAAGTGTTTTAATTTTTCATATAAAATCCTGAATTCATCAATAGAGAAACATTTTGCAAAGTATAAGCCTAATTCCCACCCTTTTCCCCTTAGTTACACAACCTGCCACACATACTTTGACCATTTAATGAGCTAATCTGACACAGAATGTGCAGCACCCCAAAGAGCATTCACTCAGAGGGCCTGAGGGAGAGGTGGGAAGTCACTTGACAAGTCTCCAAAGGGAACTTGTTTGGGGAAAATAAATGGGATTTTTGCCTCCAGAGAAAAACAATAGCCCATTTTTGTTTCCTCCTTCCATGTCCTCCTGTTGGCCACCCCCAGACCCCACAGCTGACCTGCAAGAGAATAAGGGGAGCACATAGATCAGAGGGACCTTCCCATAGAAGCACAGGAGAGTGAAGTCCTCTCTGAACATACTCCTTTTCTTATTTCCACCCTAGTCTTGACATTGGCCTTAGAATCAGAGGTATCCTAAATCAAGGTACAAGCTGGGAATACGGTACATGTGTGTAAGTGTGATAGAGCTAGGAAAGGAGAAGCCTGCAATTATAAGGAAAGAAACCTGTTTGTAGGGCCTACATTTCTGATAATACGTATCTCATATCTCTCTCTCTCTCCCTCCCACCACTGTCTCTCTCTTTCTCTTGTGTGTGTGTGTATGTGTGTATGTGTGTGTGTTTGTATATATATATATACATATGTATATAGAAAGTAAATATATACATACAAACATCTTTTTTGCTCTTGTGTATTGTGTATGTATATATACATATATATACATGCATACATAGATTATATAATATATACATAGAGATTTAGTCTATCAGTTAAGTCTTAGTTTACTTATCTGTAAAATGAGGTTACTAAGGTTGTTGTGACTACAGAATGGGATAATAAATTATTTGAGTCCATGAAAAGGCTTAACATACAGTAGGTGCCCCATAAATGTTATCTTTTAGGAAGCCTCCAGATTGGCTAACAGCTGGAAGTTCCATGTGGCAATTTATTCATTAGTTTATTCATTCATTACCTAATATATGCTGTGGGTGATGAAGTTCTAGAATACGGTTGAGGTTCGGGGGTGAGGTTCGGAGTCCGTGACCAAGGAAGAATTCTTGAGACACTTTTGGTGCACAATGGTGATTCATTAAAGCACTGGGAAAGGACTGGTTGGCAGAAAGAGCTGCTGCCTAGGGGTTGTGAGGGGTGGCAGGTTAGGTACCATGGGGGTGGGAGAAGTAAGGAAAAGAGAGGTTTCAATAGAACTTTCATATGCTAAAGAGGATCTACAAGATACCAGATACCAGAGGCCTTGCCAGCTTCAAGGTTGTTTTTCCCTTTTAACAAGCCATTAACATTAAGCTAGTTAAAAGATTCCTAAAGAATGTCACCTATATCCCAAGGAGGAACGGGAGTGGGGGAAGATTGCAAGGTGTCAGTCCTTTGCTGTGTCCTCAGCCAGCCTTCTGTTCCCTCATGAGTGGAACATAGTGCTCTGTACATGCTGGGGAACATAGCTATGAACAAGACAAATCTGGCCTTCATGCTGCTGGGTCCTATCACGTGGTAACAAATTACAACTGATAAGTATCTGGCACCCAGATACATAGTATACACAATGTATCCTAAGCACCCAGAAGGGAGGTGCTAGGAGAGTTTGAGGCTTGATCTGATCTTCAAGAGCAGGGGAGAACTGTAAGCAGAGGCCTGAAGATGAGTTGGTGATTTATGTGGAGACAAGAGGAAGATCACTCCAAGGCAGAAGGCATTTGCGCAAAACTCCTATAGTAGGAGAAAGCATGGCGAATGGAAAGAGTGCACGGAGGGACCAGCACCAGGTAAAGGTGAAGTCCTTTCAGGCAAAACCTCATAAGCTGCATCAGAGAGTTAGAGCTTGATATGAAGAGTAATGGGTAGCTGTGAAGATGTTAATCATGAAAATGACCAGGTTTTCATAGTCAATAGCTTTCCCTGGATGAGCATGGAAAACGGGTTGGAGAGGCCAAGGCTTTAGACTGGGAGCCCCACGGAGAATCTGTTGCATTCATCTGAAAAGAGAAAATGGTGGCCCAGACAAGCCTGTGAAGATAGAAGAAATGAAGTAAAGTGGGTTATTCAAGGGAAATACTGCCAAATTAAATACAAAGAGGCAAGGTGTCAACTGTTTAGAAGGAGATCCAGGTCAGCCACTGAGAAATAGTTGGACGACTTTGGAATCCCCTTGCCTGAAGGACCAGTGAGAACCAGAAAGAGGTTCTAAAAAACTATCAAGTGGCTGAGATGCAGGACCAGAGGCAAGACCCCTAGTTCCAATGAAGAGCTGGAGGACAAAGTAAAACACCAATAGTAAAGTTGATTTCACCCAGAGGTTTTAAGTAAAGAAATGCTAAGACCTGGGCAGGAGAGTGATCAAGGCAAACTGGAACCTTGCCTAAATCCATGTGCTCCTGGCTAAAGGGACAAGGAAAGGAATAGAGAAAAAAGGTTCAGAGGCTCAGATGTGCAGCCAGACTGTCTGGGTTCAGATCCTGAATCTGTTATTTACTTTGGTCAAGTTGCCTAACCTCTCTGTGCTTCAGTCTCCTCCTCTGTAAAATCAGACTAGCAATAGTAAGTGCTTCATAGGGTTGTTGAAAGGATTAAATGAATGATATAGAGTATTGCCTGGCACATATCAAGAAAAGAATAAATGTTAGCTGCTATTACTATTTTGACCCATCAGCTAATCCAAAATTGCTCTGTCTGAGTCAGAATGAGTTTATGGGCTCAGTGGAGTTGAGCCTGGAGATGGACAGCTATTGAGGTCTGTCGCTGAGCAGGGAGGGTCAAGCAACACAGATTTAAAAAAAAAAAAAAGAAAGAAAGAAAGAAAGAAAAAAGAAAAAAAGAAAAGAAAAAAAAAAAAGAAAGAAAGAAAGGAAAGGAACCCAGGTTCAAGAGAAACACCAGCTGTGAAGAGCTAGAATCAGGATCAGAGCACTTTGCCTTCTATGACTAAGCATTGTTTCTGTTTGGGAGACAGCAAGGGATAAGGGATCAATCTGTGAGATAAATCAGTGGTTCAGAGACTTCAGGATGGGGAGACAGATGAAGGGAAGTGGCGGGATGGTCGCTGCATTGTTTTGCATGAAAAGAACATTTAATCTCTTGTAGAAATTGGTTTTATTCCTTTGCGTTCCAAGTTCCAAAGCACTTCCAATTACCTTGTATTTTTGCAGCTCATAAAGCTCAAGATCTCAAGCTCATTTTAAAAAAATACAATTTTAATCCATTGCAAGAATTTTCACAAAGGTACTACATGTCAGGGGGCAAATTAGCAAAGGAAGAATGACCTCAGAATAAGTCACACAGTTTTTATTTAAAAACGAGGACAAGAACGCTTGGATCGGACACTCCCAATCTAGAAACAGAAAACCAAATTTTCTCTCCATTTCCCAGAAGACCCATTTTTCTGCTTGAAAATACTCAGAAATCTAGCATTTGGTGTGGGGCTGGCTTTGGAGCACTAAATAATGATGATTATTGTTTGGAAATGTTAATTAAAATGACAACATCTTCTACAAATCTCAGCAAGAGACTTTTATACCTGCCTTGTAGCTGCAGTTTGTCTTTTGCTTAAGATTCAGAGATAATATCTGAGTGGCATTAAGCTGGATCCATCAACACCCTTGACACAGTAGATGGCTCTGGGGGATGGTAATGGGCCTCTGAGCTCTCCACCCCTGGGTCACTAGTTCAGATGGGGCTCAGGCTAGGAGGGAATGAGACTCATTATTCTCCCGGTGCCATGAAGAACTTTCTCTTGGATAAATCCGCAGTGTCTGGCCAATTTCTAGGACACGAAGGATCTAATCACAGTGCCGTATGGCATTAATTAGCTCTATTTTCAAACAATAATAACAGCTCTTTGGTAATGATGCAAAGGAAATGATACCTATTGGTTTTTTAAGTAATGGAACCGAAATCTGTTGATATTTACTTTCCAGGTTAGCATAAGGCAGAAAATCTGCGAGAAAAGACATTGGCATTATTCTCAGTAACCTACTTTATTTCCTCTGCTGCTACTGACAATATTACTGGGGAGAAAGGACACAGATTGAAAGCAGCCCAAGGAGGACTGGTTAAGAATCATTATTCCCCGCCTAGTCAGGATAACTGCGTTGAATGGGAATCATGGTGGGAAGGAAATAGTTGTACCCTGTGTAATTACTATAGGTCTTTGACATTTGCCTCATTCTGCTCATTTACAAAATGAGCCTAATAATAACGGCACCAGCTCCTAGGCTTATTATGAGTACTGAATAAATTAGTGAAAATCTTAGCAGATTGCCTGGCTTAATAAATGGGTGATGATGATGATGATGTTATTGCTGCTCATGGTGAGGAGGAGGAGGAGGAAGAGGAGGAGGAGGAAGAAGATAGCAGCTGAGTGTATTTGACCTATTAGCTCACTTTGGGAATGCATGGTAGAGAAATTGATCAGACTAACTACATGGTTGAAGCAAACGTAAAACATCAGGGCACTAAACAAGCATAGATTTTTTTTTTTTAAGATTTTATTTATTTGACACAGAGAGAGAGATCACAAGTAGGCAGAGAGGGAGGCAGAGAGAGAGGAGGGAAGCAGGCTCCCGGGACCCTGGGATCATGACCTGAGCCAAAGGCAGAGGCTTTAACCCACTGAGCCACCCAGGCACCCCAAGCATAGATATTTTAAAGGAAAGCATGTGAGGGCTTACTTCCCAATTTAAACCATAGTCCTCTCGAAACCACCTACTTCTCATATTTTCAGTACACAGTCTCCCTTCAAAGAACAAACTTTGTGGGGGCTCCTGGGTGGCTCAGTGCGTTGAACCTCTGCCTTCAGCTCAGGTCATGATCTCAGGGTCTTGGGATAGAGCCCTGCCCCAGGCTCTCTGCTCAGCGGGGAGCCTGCTCCCCGCCCACCTTCTCTCTCTGCCTACCTTTCTGTCTGTCAAATAAATAAATAAAATCTTAAAAAAAAAAAAAAAAAAGACACACATACTATGTAGTCCGAGGGTGTTAGATTTAGTATACTCCTTGAGTGCATTGTATAGAAGAAGCCTTGAGTTCTTGGTCCAAAGAGCCAGCCATGAATTCCAGTTGTGCCACTTGTCTGAGATATGGTCTTAGAACTGTTATAGCCATTTTGGGGGTTTAATTCTCTAACCCTTAAAATCAGGATCTCAATAGCTATTTGTTATTGATCACTTGCTATGAATCAGCATAAATGTGCTAAAATTATAAATATTTTTCCTTCAAAATAATGCTAAGGAAAGTGCTTTGTAAGCTGTAAATGCAGTAGTCAATAGTTCCACATTTAACAATCAAGGGGGAATACCATGAAGGAATGAAGATTTAAAACATCAGTAGTAATGAAAGTCAGTTTTGGCAGTTAGCATTCAGAGATCGAGATAAAAAGAACTGAAATTTCTTCCAGTGGATTTCTCTAGAGTTTTAGCTGGAATTTCTCTAAAACAAGGGCTCACATGCAAAAGTGTTATGATGAAGTAAATGTGCCAAGGAGACCGCAATAAAGGCCAAACCAGGGTTCACTTGTAGGGGAAGTCTCAAACCCAGCCTGTTCCTTAAGGGAGCTCCAGAGGAGCCTTGACCAATAGAACTTTGTATAATGTTGAACAAATTCTGTACCTGCACGGTCTGAGCTTGGAATGTGGCTAGTACAACTCGAGAATTTTTTTTTTTCTTTAATTTCCTAGGGACTTAAGGTGTAATCAGGGTGTTGGCCAGACCGTGTTCTCATCTGGGTGATTAATTCTCCAAAGAAAGAATCTGCTCCCAAACTCATTTAGGTTGTTAGCAGAATTCAGTTCCTTGTGGCTGACCATCCCAAGGCCCCAGTTTCTTACTGGCTGTCAGCTGGAGGCCACCTCAGTCCTAGATACTGCCCACAGTTTGCCACATGGCCTTTTCCATAGGCCATTCACAATAGGGCTGTTTGCTTCTTCAACACCAACAGTCTTATAAGACTTATATAACCAAAATTAATCAAGGGAGTAATATCCCATCACCTTTGACCTTTATATTCTATTGTTAGAGAGGTTGTGGTCACACTCAGATGAGAAGACTTATAAAAGCATGACTCAGCAGAGGCCCTCTTAAGGTGTATGCACAATAATTCCCCATTGTAACACTGGATATTTTTTTTTAGAGACTATCAAATATACTCTTATTCCAATGAATCTTCACCAAAGGGGGGGGGGGGTGTAAGGTAACTAAGTTGGGAATTATTATCAATATTAAAAATGAGGTTAAGCAAGATTAAATCACTTCTCCCAAAAGCACAGATAATTATTAGCAAAGGTAAGTATCCATAACTTGTGAATCTCTGTCATGTCTCCTCTCTTCTCCATCATGTTTTCTTACAGTGATTCCCAAATGTCAGTCCCTTGAGAGCCACCTTCACAAATTTTGCCTACTGCTGGTTGGCCCAATACTAAATAGGTAATTTTTTTTTAAAAAATAAGTAGTTCATATTCTTCCTATAAATACATTGTCTTTAATAATAACGGTATTTATATTGGTACGGAAAATGGAAGACTAGGATCAGTTGCCATAAATAGATGAAAGCAAACGTGGAATGTCCAGATGTTAAAACCAATACTGTTTGTTTGTGTCCTACCTAAATCCATATTGTCAGTCTAGTGTATGTCACACACACAGGAACAATCCATAACAGCTATGTTGACAAATGTCTCAAATGGTATCCTCCCTCCTGTTCCTAATTATAGCTTACAAGGAGGAATTTGGGGTATATGGCAAGCAGACCTGCCTTCCAAGGAAGATGCATTCTCTGTAAGCTGGCAGGGAATCCAGCATGTGCTCTGGACACTCCTCCTCTGGCTGCCTCAAAAAAGCAACAGCGGTGTCTGTCCTTAGGCACTGCTGTGACTTGGGTGAGAGAGCATCAATAGAAGAAAATGCAATTAACAAATATAATTAGCTCCAACACATTTAGGCATGTCTCCTCTCCTTTTGTCTCCACAGTTACACAAAATTCTTGCCTATCTAGCATTGCATACATTTTGTAGCTTTCCCCTCCTTCCTGTTTTCTTCGACATTGTTCTCATGCTTCTTCAAGGCGCTGGCATTCACCAATTTGGAAAGTGGCAGGGAGAAGGCTCCTCCTTGTCCTAATTCTTCCCACCCCCTTTCCACAAATGATTTGTCCCAATGCTTCACCTCTCTAGAGATAGCTCTATTTCTGTTCAAATTCTCTTTAAAAAGCTTCCAGAACAGTCTTTCATATCATTTGGTTTTAGCATTGTTTTTTAATGCAGATTCCCACCACTTGTATTTATTACTGAAATTTTATTCCATCAGACTCACCATGAACTCCTAGGAATATGCTTCCCTAAATCAGCATACAGATCTTAAGTTCATCTTTTGTCACAACAAATGGGACAGATGTGCTAATTCTATTCTCTTATCTTCACTGACGGGAAATAAGGTTCATAAAAAATAAATATATATGCACAAATAGGGACAGAACAAATATGCTGCTTTTGTATAATAAGCACATTTGAATAATTAACCAACCCCAGCCAGCTTCTGCATAATTCTCTTAACCACTGAAGAAACAAGGAAAGAAACATTTGCTGGGTTTAAAGAGAAAGGAGGGACCCCACAGTATCAGTACTTCCTATAACATCGAGATGGATCATTAAGTCAAAAACAGTAGTAGAAACTGCTCCGCATCCATGACATGCTTGCATTTGACCTTTGGAATAACCCTGGTAGCATTTGCTCAACACATGACTCTTGGGAAAAAAAAAAAAAAACAAATCCTCCATGGAAACCAGCTGAGATAATGACCTCTGGATGATTATTTGCCACTACTATGAATCTCCCTATTTGCCCACCAGATCTATTACTTCTTTCTTGTATCATTTTGGATTGCTTATTTCCTAATCCCAAACCCTAATACCTACTCTGGAGCACCTATTTCAGTGACTCACGTAGATTTTCTTTTCTGGTGTCCTGCCCCACCTCAATCACAACTTTGTACACTCCTTTAATTTCCATGCTTCTAGGCTCCAGCAAAAATCATATCCCTCATTAGTCTTAGCTCCACACAACTGGCAGACTAGAACAACTATCATAATTGCCCTCTAGGAGGATGGGAGCTCGTAGCTATACATGAGCATGCTTATAATTTATCATTTGAATGTAGTCACTATGGATAAAAAGATCACACCTGAGCTTATAGGAGTTTCTGGTTGAAGTGGGGTAGAGAAAAAGAAGAGCAGAACTAAGGAAGTCTAGGGCTAGCTCCCAAGGGCTTGACAAATAATCTGTTTGGATCTTGAAGTCACTGAAGTTGGAAAGGGATTAGTGACAGAGACCAAGGCAATGAGCCAAATACTAAACCTATAAATTAAAAAGGTTACTAGACAGAAGCAAAAGGGAAGCTATCAAATGCTGTTACCGCCAACAACTGTGAGTTTTGGCAGAGACAGAAAAATATATAGCCTGAAAACAGCAAACTGAAGAAACTATATGCCATGAGGTATGTGTGGTATGAAATGAAAATCAGCTTTGACTCATAAGAACTGTGGGAAACATCTATATTATCTTTTAGAGTCATTCTGAGAGGTGGTTGAGAACATAGGAAAGGTTGTTGAATTTAGGCCAACATTTTTTGGAATACTTTAAGAGGACTGGAAGATTGAATACAATTGTAGTCATAATAGGGTTAAGAAAAGTATAGTGATATAGGGTTAAGATGTGGTAACCAGTAAGTCTTGGGCTTCTAGAGATGAATGAAGCTAAATTGTATGAGTCATGGAGAAAGGCAAGGAGGAAGGAAATACTGCACAGGCTTTCACTTTCAAGAAGAAAGTAAAACAGGGGCTCCTGGGTGGCTCAGTGGGTTAAGCCTCTGCCTTCAGCTTGGGTCATGATCTCAGGGTCCTGGGATCGAGTCCCGTATCTGGCTCTCTGCTCAGCAGGGATCCTGCTTCCTCCTCTCTCTCTCTCTGCCTGCCTCTCTGCCTACTTGTGATCTCTCTCTGTCAAATAAATAAATAAAATCTTTAAAAAAAAAAAGAAGAAAGTAAAACATCATGACTTCAAAACTCACATTGGCACAGAATGCTTGTTCTGAGCAGTTGACAGTGTTGGAGACTAAGTTCAGGAGGACCACCCAGCTCTGTGTGAAGCAGTAATGGGTGTCAGATGGGTGAGGAAGATGGGTATTCAGAACTGTGTATTTCATTGGTTCTCAAACTGAAATGTGCAACCGGAAGGGCTCATTTCAGATCTAAAGTTTTGTTTTTTGTTTGTTTTCTGGTTTTCTTCTTCTTGTTGTTTACAAATCTAGAGTTTGAACTCCACCTCCAGAATTCTGGAGAATTCTACTGGAGAAGTCTTGAGAATCTGTAGTTTTAACTAGTTCTCAGCTCCTGCCGCTGCTGTTGCTGGTCATGGCATCACACTTTGAGAACCTCTAGTGTGCAGTCAAAGGAGGAAAAGTTATGATGGTGTCTACCATGCTCCTCTCTGACAAGTAGGACAAGAATTTATTTTCCTACAGTGTGCTTGAGTGCAGCTGGGCGCTCAGACCATATGTTTGAGCATGCAGTGCAGAACATTTAGAAGGTTACCCAGAAATTACTCACTAAGGTAATCTTTAGGGAGTGGGAATGGAGGGCAGGGAAATGGGAAGTAGGACACAGATTTTGTAAACTCTTCAAAGTTCCTCAAATAATTCCTCGAACTCCAAAGGCATTGGTATACTGTGTTCAGTCCAGCTTTTTAAAATCCTCCTCAAACAAGCCTTCCTTCAGAAGTCCTCATTCTCTGGCTCTCAGCTATCAGGCTTCTCTTCTTTCATGGTATTAAGTCAGGCTCCCAGATGGACATGGAATTAAACCCAGATGTTTCAAGTGGAGACACTTTAATGAAGGGACTCCTTCTAGTTAATGTGAGTAGCGTGAAGGAAGGAAAAAAATCACTGTTGAGCTGAGAGCTCGGCGAAGCTCCACAGCTGAAGGGACAGGAGAGGAGATTGTGGTTATGAATCCCCAGCTAAGAGTTAGACCTGGGAGTTGTAACCTTTGAGAGTTCCAGCTCCTCCCATGGAAAGAGAAGGAAATAACCTAAGCTCTCTCCACTCCAGACCTCTGATATCTGACAGGTAACTTCTATTGGTCAAACTCAACTGAAAACTGGTCAGCAAGGGGTGTAGGTGATACATCCATTGGGGTCAGCCTCCCTTTTTGCAAAGAGTAAGACAGAGATTCATGGACAACAGATTTGGGGTGGCAAGCTAAGAATGACCAGCACAACCACCCTTTTCCCACGACAGCATTCACTCCGGCAGCTCTGTCCAACAGCTCTGTCTTCCCTCTCCTTCATTTTCTAGAGTAAGCCTGAATCAAGCTCCCAGAAAAACATATGCTATGAACAAAATACTTCTGTTCCAAACAGTGGCAATTAGCCCATTGAGTTTCAGATAAAATGGTCTATTTCTGCCCCTGCCACTAATTCTGAAATCTTTGAGGGTATTTGGTTATAAATTCTGTAATACCCACATCTGCAGCAGAAGCTGAATGACTGTTACTTACAAGAATAAATGAACAAACCAATGAAAGCTATGCAAGTTCTCCAATTTTCATCTCTTAGTGCCTTAATAGGTCACTGATTGTGATTTTTATGAAATGTAGATGAATATGGGTATCTCAATCCATGATTTTTGCTTGGGTTCCTTCTCATAATTCATTCATCTACCATTTGGTCTTGACACTTAGCTTGAAAAATTATCCCTTCTGAATAGAGGAGGTTAGTAAGCAAGATCTCAACGACATTTGTTTGACACAACAGCTGTTTGTAGTATATATTCTATCGGCAAAGAAGACATTGTAACCCTCTGAAAGTTTTTAATATCAACTAGTGTTCTCCAACAGAAATTTCGGCAATGATGGAAAGGTTTTGCACCTGCACTGTCCACTTCTGGCTCTTCAGGATGTGAACTGCGACTGGTGCATCTAAGAAACTGAGTTTTTAACTTCATTTAGTTTAAATTAATTTTAATAGCCACACATGCCAGTGGCTACTATATGAGACTGATCAGTTATAGACAAAGTATAACCTAGATAGCAGTGAATGTCAACTTCTTACTTGCTCAGCAACAGAGAAAATGTTATTCATATATGATCTGAGCTTAAGTCTCTTTTTTTGCTGGTGTTTAAAAGCAGAGCAGCACAACTTGTTAAAAATAAAATGTGCGTTAGCTTTACTCCCATGCTGGAGATATAGAACTGTCTCTTATCTCTATGAGTCAAGAGAAATTCATTGAATTGGAGACAGTAATAGTGTAGAGTGTATTATACTCCTCATACTTTTTCTACTTGAGGGCACTCTCTTAATGATTTCCGAAAAGTGTCTATTTAGATTTCATCCAAATCAGATGAAAATGGACTCAAATTTCAGCTCTATTAGTTAAAATTGTGCTCATTGGCAGATTTTCCCATCTTTTCTGCCATGTAAGAGAGCAATACTAATTTCTACCTGTTAGCAATACCAGGCATATCGAACAAGACTACGTATGCAAAATAAATGTCATGTTAGATCTGCAATAAATAGGATTTCTTCTTCTTGGGAACCTATTCTTGCAAGGATCCTAGAAACTTCATCTAAGATGACTGCTTACCTTAAAGACATTTTCCTGTGACCTTAGGTAAGCTAGTTAACCTTTTGAAATCAGTTTGTCTAATATTGATACTACTATTTTCAGGGATGATTTCTGGATTAGGAATATTATACAAGCAAAATACCCTGATTTAGTAGGTGCTTAAAAGTAGCTAGAAAGATGTATCAGTGTCTTAAAATAATGACATTTTCAAGGAAAAATTCAGTGGATAAGAAGAGGGTTAGCCTTGATTCCAAACCTCCAAGGGATTCCTGCCCTTTTCAGAAAAATAGACAAATTTACTTCTGCCAAGTGACTAAAATGAGGCAGGAACTATTTATTGATGCCTGCTCTCATACTTGATTTCTTACTCTTTTCCAGCTCCCCTCCCCTCTCTCCAAATAGACAAGGAAACCTATTTTTTTAATCTTCTACTTTCCCTAAACTCTATTCTAGTCTACAGTTTAGATCAGTATTCTTTTACATGAAATGCTTTTTATTGTTTTATATGAAATGCTTTTTATTGAGCTCAAAGTATCTTTGACCCATCCTTTGGACAAAAACATGTGTGCTTGTGTGTGGAACTAAGTGGTAGTGGAGGAAAAGAGAATGTAAAGAGGTATGGGAGGAAAGGGGTTGCTGATGGAAAGTTTGAGTGAAAACTAGGCAGCACTAGTAAGAAGCCAAAAGAACAGCAGGTTGAATTTTTCCTTATGTTGAAGGAAAGTCTCAACTTAGCATCCATAAATGATGCTTTTGCAGAAGTGATGCAAAACTCAGAATGTTCACCATAGCTACAGAGTAAACTGTTCTATAATAGTAGAGTGCAGACCAAACACATTATAAATCAGTGTCACCTAAATATCACTCCACACACATTTAGGGGGTGGGCGGCAAGGTCTAATATGTGCCAATTGCAACAATAGGTAGAGGTATTACAAAGTTTATTCGAACAAAGTCTTTGCCCTCCAAGGGCTCTCAAGCAAGTTGTGGAGACACACATTGATCAACTTACAATTGTGGGATCTGGACCTGCTTACTCAGCAAGAAGAAAGAGGAAAAAATATCCAAAAATTTCCTATCTCTAAGGAAACAGTGTCTGTACTCAGGGCTTAGCCTCATGGTAGAAATGCTGGAGACTACAAAAACACATATAAAAAAAGGAAATAAAAAATACTTAAAAGTCTACCTCCCAGAAGAACCGTATTAGATAGCTAGGGCGGCCATACCAAAGTACCACGGTCTAGGTGACTTAAACAACAGGAATCTATTTTCTTACAGTGCTAGGAGCTGGAAGCCCAAGATTAAGGCATTAGCAGAGTTGGTTTCCTTTGAGGCCTCTCTCCTTGACTTGAAGATGACATGACCTTCTTCCTGTGCCTTCACATGGTCGTTCTTCTTTGTGTGTCTGTCTGTGCTTCTCTTCCTCTTGTAAGGACACCTGTCATACTGGATAGGGCCCATTCTGATGACCTCAGTTAACTCGACCTCTTTAAAGAACTTATCTTCAAATACAATTACATTCTAAGGTACTAGCATTTAAAACTTCAACACATGAATTTTAGGAGGATACAGTTTAGCCCATAACAGGAACACACATTGATATTTTGGTGTATTTCTTTCTTTAATATTACATATTAAAGTGCATATGCATATGCACTTAAAGTGAATAGAACTTGAATTAAAATACTTAAAATACCTATTTTCTTGTAATACTTTATGACAATTATTTCCACATGTCTTCAAATATTCTGTTTAACTATAATTTTTGATGTCTGCATAACATGCTTTCATTTACCTGTACTATTCTTCTATTTAAAATTTAAATTATATCTGCCTTATCACATTATAACTAATGCTGTAATAAAAAGGCTGGTGTATAAATCCTTGATCACAACTGTTATTAGGTCACACTCCTACAAGTAGAATTCACACTTTAACTTTTTTTTTTCTTTTTTTAACCTATTGGCGAATTATTTTCTGGGAAGGACTTGCCATTTCACATTCTTTCTAGTTGTACATATCAGTGCTGCTTTTAAATGTTTCATTTAGAAATGCAATATGAAAACAGAGCCATAATAAAAATATCATCTATGGGGTGTTCAGAGAAGGAATATATTAAGTCACCAAAGAGTACAGTTAGTTGATGGACTGCCAGGGAACCTCTACCCTAATGAATTCACTAAGGTTCAAATACTGGTTCTCAGGGTGGCTAAATAATTTCTTAAATATAATATGGATTATATGGGGCACATAGGTGGCTCAGTCCGTTAAGCATCTGCCTTCAGCAGGGGTCATGATCCCAGGGTCCTGGGATCAAGCCCCGCATTGGTCTCCCTGCACAGTGGAGAGCCTGGTTCTCCCTCTCCCTCTGTCCTCCCCCTGCTCATGCTCTCTCTCTCTCTTGCTTTATTTCAAATAAACAAAATCTTTAAAAAGTAAATACAAATAATATGGGTTATACATGGTTGAGCTAGATTAAGAACCTGGGTCTCTATATTGTGATGAGATCTTTGCTGGTACACTCATCTCTTGGCCTCAAGAAGCCAATGTTGGGGGCACCTGGGTGCTCAGTGGGTTAAAGCCTCTGCCTTTGGCTTGGGTCATGATCCCAGGGTCCTGGGATCAAGCCCCACTTTGGGCTCTCTGCTTAGCAGGGAGCCTGCTTCCTCCTCTCTCTCTATCTGTCTACTTGTGATCTCTGTCTGTCAAATAAATAAATAAAATCTTAAAAAAAAAAAAAAAAAAGAAGAAGCTAGTGTTGATCTCCTATTCCAAATCTTGGAATTTAATATCCACACTTACTTCCTCCAATTGCCCTTGACAGGAGTTTCTCTCAGCTATCTCTCTGTAGAACCTAAATCCCACTCCAACCCAACCCAGCTCTTGTCCTCATAGTGGTTGGTTATGGTACCTCGGGGGAAGGGATGTTTATACAGACAGCACCCATGCCTATTTGTTGAATGCAATACATATTCAAGAGAAAAAATTCTTAATGTATCTGGGCAAGGCCAATGTTTTGCAATTTAATTTAAAAGTGAAAATGAATGTTCAGAGTAGGTTTTCCTTACCTTGCTTACATTATTTGCAACACAGAATTTGCGGAATCATTTGACTCTAAGTCAGAAAGACAACCTGACTTCCTGCACCTGCATAAAATCAAGAAACATAATATAAAAAAGTAAAATTGAATCTATTTCAGACTAAGGAAATCAAACATTATTTAATTTAAGTTTTAAAAGCATTATATATGCAAATCTCAGCCCAATCTCAGAACTCATCAGTCAAAGGTTAAAACAAGTCGTATATTTATATATAAAATTGGGGATAAAAATACATAGGCTATTCTGAGGCTAATTTAATTTCATTCATTAATTCATTCAGCAAGTTTTAATCAAATAAGAATCTATTTTTAGCACTTGTTATCAAGATAAGTAAGCCATTTTCACTGCCCTCAAGTGAGAGATAGCTATTGCTATTGTGGGAGGTCAAAGAAATTAGGGCAGAGCAAGGTGATAAGAACAGTAATAGATACAGGCAAACCAAAGTGATTCATTTGTTCTAGAGATTTTGGTTATGAACTGCCAGAAGGCCAAGATTAGAATCTGCTGTTTTACAGATGTATCCCCAGCACATGACACAGTGTTCACCCACTGGGTTAAGATAAAATGACTTAGGTGATCAGTGAAATACTTGCACAACAAATGAGAGATATGTTTAATAAATAACAATCATTTATGATTAGCCATAGTAGCTGTCTCAGAACATTACCTTTATTGAAAGATTTCTTGAAACCTTAGCAAAGTCAGCATTCAACTTCCAGTTTCCATGTTTTTAACTTGGTAATTTCTTCTTCTAAGAATGAAAATTGAAAGTGTATCTGCTTGTTGAGCATGTACCGAGTGTTATGCCCAAGTTTTCGTGTCCAAGAGACCACCAAGGAGCCAACACCAATGCAATCACATGAGGGTTTAATTGACAAGCTTAAGCTTGGGCCCAAGTATACCCGACACAGTGGAGTAGGGACTTGGACTCCGAGGTGACATGCTTAAGCTTGGGCCCAAGTATACCCAACACAGCAGAGTAGGGACTTGGACCCCTAACTGGATTACAGTCAGAGTTTTTAAAGGCAGAGTGGGGGTGGACTCAGCAGTAGTTAATTGGGCCACGACTGCTGGCTCAGCAGTAGGTGAGGACAAAGGGGATGTTCAGAAGGGCTATCAGGGTAAAAAAGACTGTCAGGATATTGGAGTCCTGGTTATTATCAAATCAAGGCCGTTTCTCCCTCTGATGAGGCACTAACATGATGACAATTGGGAGGTTCCTGGTAGCATGTCACATTTCTCCTATCAAGTGTTCTTGTTAGTGAGATTTAGGTTTAACTTTGTTTCCATTTTCTTCCACCTCAACATCAGCCTCCTTCAGTTTTATGGAGGGCAGGGCGATGTTAGGGCTAGACTTGAGGTGGGTACAGCCTTGTTTTTCTTGGCCTCCACACCGAGGGATCAGAAAAGTAGCTTAGAGTGCTTCCAAACCTTCTCGAATAAAACTAACAGATTCACATTCTCAGCCTACTAATTTCATCCCAGTTCTTCTGACTTTCAAGA
The DNA here is from genome assembly GCF_964662115.1 of Mustela nivalis. Lineage (NCBI taxonomy): Eukaryota > Metazoa > Chordata > Mammalia > Carnivora > Mustelidae > Mustela > Mustela nivalis. Next base: position 35,421,293 of record NC_139036.1, read on the forward strand.
ACCCCCTTTGCATTGACCCCATATCCAACCATGGTAATGATGATGGTGGTAGGTGGTCACACCTACCAGGCAGTATGATGGACACATGCAACCTATGAAGAAGAAACTATCATCCTTCCCATTTTACACACAGGAAACTGAGTATCAGAGATGTTCAGATACTTGCTCCGAAACTAGTGGACGGACTGGGATTCAGGCGAAGCAATCTGATGTCAGAAACATAATGCTTCTCTCATTCTAGAGTAGATACTGACACACCCATGGCTGAATCTCAATTTTCTAGCCACTGCGTCTTTCTGTTTGACCTGCTTGGGGCTTTTATTTGTTTGTTTTCTTTCCTTTCATTTTGTTTTGTTTTATAATTTGCTTTAAAGTTATGAGCTTTCAAGTTCACTAGAATTTGACACCAATTCAACAGTTTTATGCCCAGTCGCTTCAAGAATTTGTGTTATCTTTCTGACCTTTCTCTGAAATGCAATTGAATTTTTGGAGGCATTCCTATGCCTCATTTAATGAATTTTTTTTTACCATGTTCATCCAGTAAGGAACGGTAGGGCTGGTGGGGGAAGGAGTAAGGAGGAAAAGTAGCTGGCATTTGTGTAGTCATTGCATTGATTCCTTTGTATAAAAATATGTATTTAATCCTTATAACAACCCGAGACAGGTTTCATTACCCCCACTTTACATGTGAGGATATTAGTCCTAAAGAGTTTAAATAACAAGTCCAAGGTCATAGAATTATTGAGATAAAAGAGAACAGATTCAAATTGGGTCTACTGGATTCCACATTGGAGGCCCGTTCCCATATCCTTTTCACTAGCGATGAACTCACTCTACTATTGAAACTCGCTGGTTTTATTTTCACTCTTTTCTGTTCATTAGAAATAATATTCCACATATCTTGTTGTATTAGTCAGGTTAAGTTAGATTATGTGATGGTAATAAATTAACCCCCAAATCTCGGTTTAACTTCATGAATCTTTTCCATATTACTTAGGCAAAGCAGTTATATGGGCGTAGAGGCTCCCTCAGGGATACCAGCTGATGGAAATTTCCACCACTGGATGTGCCACTGGTCACTACAGCAGAGGAAGAGTACTGGAAACTCTTAAGCTTGATATTATATTCTTTAATACATAATTAGTCATATGACAGCTTATTTTTCGGGTAGTCAAAAATCTCTCTACTTTCTTCTTCCCACACCTAGAACATGCTTCTCTCCTCCCAATATAAAGAACCCAAACATCGGGGTTTCTAGCAATGCATAATAGCCTTGGCATCAAATTGAGTGGTCATTCTTCATTGTCTAGGTTCCTGTTAGTTACATAGACAGGAAATCCACAGATGCTGTGCCCTGAAGCACACATCTGATACAAGGTGCCAGATAACCAAGGTGAGGGATTAAAGTTGGAGTCATGCAATGCAGCAGTCAGGTCTGTGCTGCAACACCACTGGGCCAATGTTGTCAAGAACAGCACCCCCAAGGATAGGGAGGAATTTTTAATTTGGCTCTGATTGTGCTTTCTGGTTAAGTACTCTGATTCATTGTTTTCCATGATCCCTGTGCACCGGTCTGGGAGGTTCTCTGTGGTCCCTTATCCTCTGTACCACATACAAAAATGACTGTTGAGGTACTGTAGTCCTTATCCATTAGAAGGTTGTGGCCCCAGATGTGCTAGCCCAAGCCTGTCACTCAGAGATGTAGTAGACTTCATATTTGTTTGTTTCCTGTCATTTGCAGGTACAAGGAATACCGCCGTCCCCAATACATACAGGCCTTTTTAGAAACTTGGTCCTCACATTTGTTACATTTCTTTATCTTCTTGACACCAAAACTGCTGTCTCCTGACAGTTAAAGGTGGGTACGCCGAGTTTGCTTGAAACAGAAGGTAGAAGGGACTTGCTTAATATGAGCTTTGCCCTGAAATAATTAATCAATTGATAAGCTTTTCTGAATATCATATCCTTAATCTGATATTTCTCCTGTGGTACATTAATCCATTGAAGGATTGTGACAGCTGTTTTGAAGGTCACGGCCTTCAACTAATCTTTCCTAAAGGTTGGAATTGTCATTCAAAATTGTCTTTCTCAATATTGGCAGGTCAAGCATTTCTGGAATTTTTCTATTTGCTTCTCTTTCTCTTTGCAACCAGCCAGCTCTTTTGCGGGTTTCTCTCTTTCTTTCTGGAATCCCAAGGCAAATGCAGAAAATAACCACAAATACACACTACAATCATTTTGTTTTCCACCGCCATTCCCCCAGAGGAATCGTTCATCCGCTGTACCATCTCCCTTGCAAGTTACCGCAGAGCACAGTTTTATCAAATGTCTGGCCATTGCAGAGCAAGAATGGCTATTAACTCCAGCCCCTTTGCTTAGTGGGCCTTGCCCTTTATCATTTTTAGTTTTTCAGGGACCACATCCCACCACTGGTACTAATTTTATCATTAATTAGGACAGGCTAGATACACTACATTACAAATTAACCTCTAAGCGCCAGGGCCTTTGCACAAGTGCTTGCTGCCTTTCCACGCTGCATAGCCAACACAGTTAGGCGGGGGCGTGCCCTATGTGGTCTCTCAGGAATCCAAATAGAGTGAAGTCTGTAATCCAACCTGTCACTGCTACAAGGGAAGAGAGAAGCCTGGAGAATTCACATGGCTCTTCTGTGCTTTAGCCTGGAAGCAATACACATCACGTTCGCTCAGAATGGGTTACATATGGATCTGCTTAACTGCACAAGTGCTGGAAAGCTGAGAAACCTGAAACATTTGCCGAGCACTCCTGTTTCTGTCATGTGTGCCTTCTAAAAATCTAGCATCAGGTCTATGATTCGAAGTCCTAGCTTCAGTATTATTTCAGTGTCCCCGAGGAAAGCAACATCCATAAAGACTCTCCCCACCCACCCCATTCCCTCCCTGCAAATGGAACATCTTCTCAAGCAACCTGAAAGTTTGCTTAAAATTCTATACGGGAATGGGGTTGACTCTGGTCGCAGTGAAACATGCCTCAGTAAAAATGAATGGTTTTGCCTCCACTGTAACTGTAGTGTAGGTCCATTTGACTAAAACTTGCATACATCCTAAGACATTTTGAAGAATTTCTTCCTTTTTAAAGCTGCTATATTTACTGACATTTCTACCCCCTGGGACTCTGGTTCTCTTGTTTATTAGAGCTGCTAAAATGAAAGTTTGCCACCTGATTAATTTTAATAGTTTAGCCAGAAACCTGTGGATAATGTATATTGGCTGCCAAGCTTGAGATAAATTCTGTTGGCTCCGTTGCAAAGATTTTGGCAGAAATAAAGTCTGCCCTTTGCAAGAAAGACGCACAGAGGAGCTGGAGGGATGGAATTTCAAAAGCAAGTATGAAGCAAAAGACTCTTTTGTCTTTCTTTGTGACTTCCCTCTGCTACCAGGATCTGTAAACCTATTCAGCAATTCCTTTTTAGACCTCGTATGTTTCATTTTAGCATTATAGTTAAGGAAGAGATGTAAGCCTTTTGTGTATGGCTGGACCCAATTCAAAGCAGAAAGACTTCAGAGGTGGCTTGGTGAAACCAGCTGTAGGTTGTGATTTTTAAAGAGATTTGGACAACTAAACAGCATCTTAAGGCACCAGGAGTTTACAATGGGAGATTTGTATTGGAAGAAATCACAGTTGTATGATTTATTCACCTCTTAGTTTTGTTTTTTTTTGTTGTTGTTTTTATTTTTGTTTTCCAGTGCTGATTCTTCCTCAAGACCTGCTACATAATTTGCAGGACTCAGTGCAAAATAACAAGGCTGATCCCCTTATTCAAAAATCAAGGGGAAAATGTCATTAGAAGTATTAAAATATAAAGTTTTTTCCTCCTCTTTGTGGTCCTCCCCTTTATTTACTATTCAATTCCAAGTAAAGGAAAGTTACAATTTTAAATGATCAGCATGGATCTTTCCATCTTTGCATCATGAAATGCCACTTCTAAATGCAAATATCAGAGCATTTAACTTGTACGCAGAATCACTGAAATTATACAATTGTAATTTGTGGTTTATCCCCAGAGACTGCCTGGAACTGGCAGAAATGAAAATTACAAGCCAGACTCAGGAAGGCTGTCATGAGGGACAGGGGATGCTCTCAGGCATGGAGCAATCCAAGGAAGATCCCTTAGGCATGAGGATATTTGTAGGGTGAACCAGGATCTCTCAGGCACCCAGGCTCTGACAGATGATACAGGCCATGTGCACACTTGCTCTGCCTAACAGCAGCCTGAACCACTTACCATGCATTGGCCAGGAAAGCATCTTGAAAAGTTGAGCCAGATATCTCCCCTCCTACAGGCCCATCTTCTCAGTCCCATGTATGGGCAACCCCCAAGGATGCTGTAATCTGCATATCTGGATGCCCTTGGCACCTGGACTGGGGACAGGTTAGAAGCTCTCCACTTACTCACCACTGAGCTCTCAGGGCATGGGCAGTAACTACTAAGCCTAGTCCCATCTATGCCAGGACCAGAATGTAGCAAGGAAACCAGCATGGGGAAGGAGAGGCTAGGCAAGGCAGAAGACAAAGGTAAGGGGAGCTGAGAATTTGTCCTGAAGAGGCATTTAGAGCCAGGACCATGTGAGCTAAGAGGGCCAAGCTTAAGCTCCATTACTTTATTGGGCTCTGTTTATTGATGCAAATTCAAAGGTAAAATTATTAAGAATTTCAAGACAGCAACAACAGAACACTAAAATCTAAGCATAGGTCCTTCTGAGGCCAGGCTCTGTGCAACTGCAGTAGGCCCCCCCAGAGCCAACCCTGTCCTTTTTTAGGAAGTGGTCTACCTGCTCTCATTCAACAGGTGTGAGAGTGGTGACCAGTAACTGAAGTTGTGATATGGTGTATGTCAGACTTTGAAGATGAAGAGATGTCATTAAACAAACTGTCTTCAAGAAAAAATATACGTAATATATATGTATTTACATATATATGTATATGTATTTACATATAATATAATATTTTATATTATATTATATATATTATATATTATATAGAAAATATTCTATTATATATAAAATGTTATATATAAATATATATAACATATAACTATTATAAATATGATATATAAATATAAATATTTATATATAATATATAATATATAAATATTTACATATATTATGTATAATTTATATAATATATAATATTTATATAATATATAAATTATATATAAAATATATAAATTATATATATATAAGATGTATATAAAGATATATATAAAATATATATTTTATAATATAAATATAATATAAATATAAATATTTATAAATATTTTATATATTTTAATATATTTTATATATTAAATATAAATATAAATATAAAATATATATTTATGTAAAATATAAAAATATATAAATATATATGATTTATATAAATTTATATATAAATTATATATGTTATATATAATATAAATTTATATATAAATTTATATATTATATATAAATATGTAAATATATAAAATGTTATATATAAATATATATAATATATAAATGTTATATATAAATATATAAATAATATCTAAATATATAATATCTAAATATATATTTAGATATTATAAATTAAATATTATAAATAAAAATTATATATATTTATATATAAATATATATAATATATAAAATAAAATATATAATATATAATATATATTTTTATGTATTATAAATTAAAAATTATATATATATAACATTTTATATATATAATGGAATATTACTTAGGCATCAAAAGGAATGAAATCTTGCCATTTGCATTGATGTGGCTAGCATCAGAGGTTATTATGCTAAGTGAGGTAAGTCAGTCAGAGAAAGACAAATACGTGATTTCATATGTGGAATTTAAGAAAGAAAACAGCTGAACATAATAAGACAAAATTAGAGAGGGAGACAAACTCTAAGAGATTCTGAACTTTAGGAAACAAACTCAGGGTTGCTGGAGGGGAGAGGAGTGGGGGGATGGGGTAACTGGATGATGGGCATTAAGGAAGGCACGTGATGTGATGAGCACTCGGTGTTATACACAACTGAGGATTCACCAGACTCTACCTCTGAAACTAATAGTACACTACATGTTGCTTGACTAGAAAGAAAAGGGAATAAAAGAAGGAAAGGAGGGAGGGGCAGGCAGGCAGGCAGGCAGGAAGACGGGAGGAAATCTACTTTAGGAGAGTAACACACACTATATCTCTTCAGGTAAAGGAGAGAATACAACTTTCCCTGCTCATTTGGAATTACCTTTGTTCAGTTCTGTGCTGTATTTAGGATAAGTAAGTTTATTCAGCAATAAAATTTAGCTCTGAAATTTCAGTGGTGTAACATCAAAAGGTTGATCTCTTACTCATGGTGTGTACATACCAGGAGCGAGCAGGGAGTTTTGATTCATACTGTATTCAGGGATCCAGGCTGGCAGAGGCCCTACCATTCCATGTCTGTGCCCTCTGGAAGCAGGGCCTCTGAAGTCAGTGTTGCCAGAGAAGAGAGCAGTGAAAGTTTGGGCACCACGATTCGGATGATTTAGCCTAGAGGTGGGAAGGCCACTTCTGTTTACAGGGAATTAGCTAGAATTAGTGTCAATACAGTAGCTCTGTATGACTAAAGGAGGCCTGAGCAATGTGGAGAGCCCCGTGTTTGGTGAACAAAAGTTGCCTCTGCCATGATTTTCATAGCATTAAACGTTATGTCATTTCAGGGGTGATGGCCTATTGTGTTCATGGCTGGGAGTTAGACCCAGCTCTCTCTTGGTCAATCTCTTTTCCCTGACAGTTGTGATTATGAGATCTTCTAACTATACTGAGCCAAAGTTTCTTCAGTGTAATGTAGAGATAATAAAGGCCAGGTCACAATATTATTATAGGTGTCTGTGAAAGCCCTAAAATCATCACAAGCTATTCAAATAATGATATACTATTGTAAATCAGACTGAAAGAAAACCAAAGAGATACATTCATCTTGTCCTAAACATCAAAATTCTCAAAAAGATATTTAATGCATTATTTCTTGGACGACTGAGGGGGAAATAAGTTAGACACTGTTATTAGTCATCAATTATTACATACCAAATTACTCCAGAAGTTAGTAGCTTAAGCCGACAAAATTTATCATCCCACAGTTCCTGTGGGTCAGGAATCCAGTCCTAGCTTAGTTGTGCCTTCTGGTTCAGCGACTCTCACAAAGCTAAAACAAGGATGTCAGCTAGCACTGTCGTCATTTCAAGGCTCAACTAGGGAAAGATTTGTTTCCAAGCTCACTCCTGGTCCTTGGCAGAATTTACCTCTTCCTTGGCAACCAAACAGATGGTCTCACTTCTTAGAGCAATTCCTAACATGGCATCTTGCTCCACCAGAATTGGTGAAGGAGAGGTTCCAGATAGATGGACAGATAGATAAACAAACAGATACAATAAGAAAAGAGAAGGATCGGGGCACCTGGGTGGCTCACTGGGTTAAAGCCTCTGCCTTCAGCTTAGGTCATGATCCCAGGGTCCTGGGACCCAGCCCCTCATCGGGCTCTCTGCTCAGCAGGGAGCCTACTTCCTCCTCTCTCTGCCTGCCTCTCTGCCTGTCAAATAAATAAATAAAATCTTAAAAAAAAAAAAAAAAAGAGAGAGAGAAGATCAAGAATGAAGTTAGTCTTTTATAACCGTCTCTGTGTGACACCCCATCACTGGCACCATTCTTTAGCGCAAGTGTATTCTATTCCATTCTTTAGAAGCCAGTTGCTAGGTCCAGCCCCTAATCAAAGAGAGGGGATTGCCCAAGAACTTAAATGCTAAGAGACTGGGATCATTGGGAGACATTTTAGAAACTACTTATCACAAACACTTTAGTCTAACTTTTCCTTCTTTATAAGAAAGAAAAGAGGTTGTAAACATCCCCATCCCCATCTATCACTGCCTTTGTGTACTTCTGACTCACTCAAGCTCAGCTATAAAAACCGTCTCTTAACTGACGTGTGTGGTTCATTTGCACCTTGTCCTATCACCTTCCCATATTTGCCATGATCAGAAGGAGCCTTCCAGAAGCATTGATTGTTATTTTATTTTTATTTTACTCTACTCAAAATTATAATATGTAAAGAAATAGTCTATGTATTGCAAAGAGTTTCCTACATACTAGAGACTTTTCTAGTCTAATTTAACATTAGATGATATATTCATTTCAGGTGCACAATATAGTGATTCAGCAATTCCATCTATTACTCAATGCTCTTAATAAGCGTACTCTTTTTTTTTTTTCTTAAGACTTTATTTATTTATTTGACAGACAGAGATCACAATTGGGCAGAGAGGCAGGCAGAGAGAGAGGAAGGGAAGCAGGCTCCCTCCTGAGCAGAGAGAGAGCCCGATGCGGCCCTCGATCCCAGGACTCTGGGATCATGACCTGAGCTGAAGGCAGAGGATTTACCACTTAGCCACCCAGGTGCCCCTTAATAAGCATACTCTTAATCCCCTTCACCTATTTTGCCAATCTCCCCACTCACCCCTCTTATGGTAACGATTAGTTTGTTCTCTATAGGTAAGAGGAGTTTTTTTGGGTGTCACTTTTTCCCCCTTTGTTCAGTTGCTTTATTTCTTAAATTCCACATATAAGCAAAATCATAGTATTTGTCTTTCTCTGTCTTATTTTGCTTAGCATTATACTCTCTAGATATACCAATATTGTTGCAAATGGCAAGATTGCATGCCTTTTTATGGTTGGATAATATTCCACATTTTCTTTTTCCATTCATCTATGGATGAACACCTAATGTTGCTTCAAAATCTTGGCTATTGTATATCATGCTGCAAGAAACATAGAGGTACATGTATCCCTTTGATTAGTGTTTTTGCATTCTTTGGGTAAATGCACATAAGTCTGACTACTGGATTGTGGGGTAGATTTATTTTTAATTTTTTGTGGAACTTCCATACTGTCTTCTACAGTGACTACCAGTTTCCATTCCCACCAACAGTGCAGGAGGATTCCTATGTCTCCATATCCTCACCACCACTTTTTTCTTGTGGTTTTGATTCTAGCCATTCTGACAGGTATGAAGTGATACCTCATTGTGGCATTGATTTGCATTTCCCTGATGATGAGTGTTATTGAGTATCTTTTCATGTGTCTGTTGGCCATCTGGATGTCTTCTTTGGAGAAATGTGGGTTCATGTCTTCTCCCCACTTATAATCAGATTATTTTTGGAAGACATTAAGTTTCATGGGTTCTTTATATATTTTGGATACTACCCCTCTCTTGGATATGTCAGTGGTTGTTTTTTAGTTTTGTTGGTTGTTTCCTTCACACTGTGCAGAAGATTTTTATTTTGATGTAGTCCCGAGAGTATATATTTGCTTTTGTATCCCTTGCCTCAGGAGACATATCTAGAAAGATGTTGTTATGGCTGATGTCAGAGAAATTACTGCCTATGCTTTCTTCTAGGATTTTTATGGTTTCAGATTTCACATTTAGATCCTTTATCCATTTTGAGTTTATTTTTCTGTCCAGTTTCATTCTTTTGCATGTAGCTGTCCAGTTTTCCAATACCATTTATTGAGGAGAGTTTTTCTCATTGTCTATTTTTTCTTGCTTTCTCGAGGATTAATTGACCATGTAATTGTGGTTTTATTTTGGGGCATTCTGTTCTTTTTCATTAATCTATGTGTCTATTTTTGTGCCAGTACCATGCTGTTTTGATTACTTACTTGAAGTCTGGAATTGTGGTACCTTCAATTTCTTCTTTTTCAAGATTGCTTTGGCTATTTGTGGTCTTTTGTGATTACATACAAATTTTAGGATTATTTGTTCTAGTTCTGTGAAAAATGCTATTGACATTTTTTATAGGGATTGTATTAAATCTGCAGATTTCTTTGGGTAGTATAGACATTTTAATAATATTTGTTCTTCGATTCTATGAGCATCTAGTGTCTGCATTTGTTTGTGTTGTCTTCAGTTTCTTTCATCATCTTTTATAGTTTGCAGAGTATAGGTCTTTCACCTCTTTGGTTAAATTGAAGGTATTTTATTATTTTTGGTGAGATTGTAAATGGGATTGTTTTCTTAATTTCTTTTTCTGTGGCTTCATTGGTAGTATATAGAAATTCAATGGATTTCTCTACATTGATTTTGTATCCTATGACCTTACTGAATTCTTTATTAGTTCTATGAGTTTTCTGGTAGTTTTTAGACTTTCTACATACAGCATCATGTCATCTGCAAATAGTAAAAGTTTTACCTCCTCCTTATCAATTTGGATGTCTTTTATTCCTTTTTCTTGTGTGATCACTGTGGCTAGGACTTCCAGTACTATACTGAATAAAAGTGGTAAGAATGGGCATCATTGTCTTGTGCTTGATCTTAGGGGAAAAGCTCTCAGGTTTTCACCATTGAGTATGATGTTGGCTGTGGGTTTTTCATACATGGTCTTTACTATGTTGAAGTATGTTTTCTCTAAACCTACTTTCTTGGAGGTTTTTATCATGAATGGGTGTTGTATTTTGTCAAATGCTTTTTCTGTATCTAATGAATTTTTTTTTATCCGTTCACTTATTGATGTTATATCACATTGATTTGCAAATATTGAACCACACTTGAATCATAGGAAAAAATCCCCCTTGATCGTGAGTGATTATTTTAAGGTATTGTTGGATTTTGTCTGTTATGTTCATTAGAGATACTGGCCTGTAGTTCTGTCTTTCTTGGAATGTATCTCTGGTTTTGAAATCAGGGTAATGTAGGCCTCATAGAATTAATTTGGAAGTTTTCCTTCCTCTTCTATTTTTGGGACAAAGATTGAGAAGAATCTTTTCTTCTATCACCATAGGTGGCAGAATTCACCACCTATGAAGTTATCTGGTTCTCCACTTTTGTTTGTTGATAGTGTTTTGATTACTGATTCAGTTTCATTACTGGTAGTCAGTCTATTCAACTTTTCTATTTCTTCTTGCTTCAATTTTTGTAGCTTATATGTTGGAAGGGATATATCCATTTCTCCTATGTTGTCCATGTCTGGCATATAATTGTCCAATTTCTGGCATATAATTTTCCATAAATTCTTTGTATGTCTGTAGTGTCAGCTGTTATTTCTCCTCTTTCATTTCTGATTTTATTTGAGTTCTCTTTCTCTCTCTTTTTGATGAGTCTTGCTTGAGGTTATCAGTTTCCTTGGTCTTTTCAAAGAACCAGCTCCTGGTTTCATTAATCTGTTCTATTGTGTTTTTTGTTTGTTTCTGTATCATTTATTTCTGTTTTAATCTTTATTATTTCCTTCCTTCTGTGGGATTTGGATTTTGTTTCTTTTTATTCTTTCTAGCTCCTATAGGTGTAATGTTAGTTTGTTTGTGATTTTTCTTTCTTCTTGAAGTAGGCCTGTATTGCTATGAACTTTCCTCTTAGAACTGCTTTTGCTGCATCCCAAAGACTTTGGAACATTCTGTTTTCATTTTCACTTGACTCCATTTGTTTTTAAAAATTCCTCTTTAATTTATTGGTTGACCCATTCTTTGTTTTGTATCATGTTATTTAACTTCCATGTATTTTGCTCTTTCCCAGTTTTTACTTGTGATTGACTCCTAGTTTCATTGTGTTTTGGTCGTAACAAATGGTATAACTTCACTCATCTTGAAATTGTTGAGACTTGTTTTGTGATCTACCATTTGATCTATTCTGGAGAATATTCCATATGCTCTGAATGTGTATTTTGATGTTTTAGAATGGAATATTCTGACTGCATCTGTTAAATCCATTTGATCCAATGTGTCATTTAAAGCCATTGTTTCCTTGTTGATTTTCTGTTTACATGATATGTCCATTGTTGTGACTGGAGTATTAAAGTCCCCTGCTATTATTGTATTACTATCAATCAGTTCCTTTAAGTTTTTTTTTTTTTAACTGTTTTAGGTATTTGAATGTTCCCATGTTGGGTGCATAAATATTTACAATTATTACATCTTCTTGTTGGATTGTCCTGTTAATGAGTACACATTGTCCTTCTTTGTCTCTTGTTACAGTCTTTGTTTTAAAGATAACTTTGTCTGATAAAAAATTATTATTTTTTTTTTTTAAAGATTTTATTTATTTGTCAGAGAGAGGGAGAGAGAGCGAGCACAGGCAGACAGAATGGCAGGCAGAGACAGAGGGAGAAGCAGGCTCCCTGCCGAGCAAGGAGCCTGATGTGGGACTCGATCCTAGGACACTGGGATCATGACCTGAGCCGAAGGCAGCTGCTTAACCAACTGAGCCACCCAGGCGTCCCTGGAATGAGTCTCTTATAGGCAGCATACAGATGGGTCTTTTTGTTGTTGTTGTTAATCCATTCTGTCTTTTGATAGGAGCATTTATTCCATTTATATTCAAAGTAGTTATGATAGATGTGTATTTACTGCCATTTTATTGTTTGTTTTGTGTTTGTTTTTGTGGATCTTCTCTGATTCTTTCTTCCCTTGCTCTTTTCTTTCATCCGAATTTGGCTCTTGGTAGTGATATACTTGGATTCCTTCTCTTTATTTTTTACATATCTATTACTGGTTTTTGATTTGCAGTTACCATTAGGTTTGTATATAATATCTTCCTTATACCCATCTGTCTTAAGTTGATGGTCATTTAAGTTAGAACCCTTTTTGTTCTTCTATCCTCCCCAGTTTAGATATATGGTGTCACACTTTCATGTTCATTTTTGTGAATCCTTTGAAATACAGCTAAAATTTTTGAACTCTCGTATCTCTGAAAAGACTGTTCTTTCGATTCAAAATAGACTGAGTATAGGAGTATTCTTCTATTTTCTTACTCTAACTCCTTCCACTTCATGTACATTTCATAGACCAGCAGTTATGTAATTGTTGATGAAGTTATACTAAAAACTGAGCTAATTTGGAATCTAAAGATAAATGTAGGCAGAATTCTCTTTAACATCATGTTTTAACCTATCAAATGGGTGGATTTTGCTGTTGTTGTTGTTATTTTTTTTGCTATAGTCAAGGAGAACTTTTAAAAAATACTATGGCCTGATAAACTTTCCTTATATTTCTTCTCATATCTATTGCTAAACCAACATTATTACATTATAATCTTTGCATGACTATCATTCTATGTAGAATGTGTTATGGCTTACATATAACTTTGACATACACCATCTAATTTTATCACAATGTAAGTTGCCTAAAGATTAACAAGAGATATATTTAAATCTCTTCCAAATATTTCTGCATTCAGCATTATGTATATACATATATATTCCTTGTTTTTTCTTTATTTTTTAAATTTAATGCAGAACTTGAAGTCATTTTTTTAAAGATTTTATTTATTTATTTAACACAGAGAGAGAGAGAGAGAGATCACAAGTAAGCAGAGAGGCAGTCAGAGAGAGGGGTAAACAGGACCCTGAGATCATGACTGAGCAGAAGGTACAGGCTTAACCCACTGAGCCACCCAGGCTCCCCAGGACTTGAACTCATCACCCTGAGATCAAGACCAGAGCTGAGATTAAATCAGATGTTCAAGTGACTGAGCCACCCAGGTACCCAATGTACATTTACTTCTTAAACTACCACCAACTCACCTGACTACCTCTTTGAGCCATTTTTTTTTAAATCTGAAAAGATCAAATGACTGTGAGAAATATATTTTTCCAAATTTATCTAATATACCAGTTCAGGGGCACCTGACTGGCTCAGTGAGTTAAAGCCTCAGCCTTCAGCTGAGGTCATGATCCCAGGATCTTGTGATTGAACCCCACATCGGGCTCTCTGCTCAGCAAGGAACCTGCTTCCCCATCTCTCTTCCATGCACTCTGCCTACTTGTGATCTCTGTCTGTCAAATAAATAAGTAAAATATTTAAAAAATAATATATCAGTTCAGTTTTTGTTACTTTTAGATAGAAATTTTTTAAATGAAGTTAAAAATAAAAAACCACAATTCTATAATTAAAAGTGGACCACATTCTCATGATTCATTAAAATTACAAAGTAACAAATGAAAAACTGTTCTTTGGCATGTATGAAAATAGTAATCCAAGAGGTGTTAGAGATATGATGTTTTAGGAATGTTACGATACAAACTGAATGGTATAATAATAATTGTAAATAGTAGAACAATAACAGAAATGTCAGAGTTATGAATAATAAGCCTATAATGGAGAAAAAAAATAAAATCAAAGGTATGAAAGAAGTAAAAAAAAAAAAAAAGAAAAAAGAACAAATAATATACAGGAGAAAGAACAAATAATATACAGGAAAAATAGAAACAAACTACATGGTAGTAGATTCAAATCTAATCATAGCAATAATTGTTCAAAAAGTAAACAGACTAACCATCCCAATTAAAAGGAAGAGATTTGGGGCACCTAGATGGCTCAGTGGGTTAAGCCTCTGCCTTTAGCATAGGTTATGATCTAGGAGTCCTGGGATTGAGACCCTTGTCAGGCTCTCTGCTTGGCAGGGAGCCTGCTTCCCCCAACCCCCACCCCTGCCTGCCTCTCTGTCTACTTGTCATCTCTGTCAAATAAATAAATAAATAATCTTTAGAAAAACAAAGAAAGAGATTTTCAGACTGGATTTTAAGAAAAAAAAATGATACATTAAATCTCTCTTCTCCCTCTCCTCTTTTACCCTTTCTTTCTATACACACACACATATGTATACATATTTGTATACATTATATACATAAATACATATGTTTGTACAAATAAAAAGAAACAACTATAAACACTAATCAAAAAGCTAAAGTATATACATTGATATTAGAGAAATTAGACTTCAGAGCAAGAAATGCAACCAAGGATAAGGAAGGGCATTTAAAAAAAAATAAAGGAATTAATTCACCAACAGGACATAAAATATCTAAATATGCACTTGCTCAATAGCAGAAGTACAAAATACATAAAAGGAAAAGGAATTAAATGGAGAAATATAAAGAGCCATAATTTTAATTGGATATGTTAACACCCATCTTTCAGTGAGTCTTATAATTGACATTTTAGAACATTCCACTCAACAGTAGCAGAATACACCTTTTAAAGTTTACCAATCTTTTACAGTGTACATAGAAGTTCATAAAGATAAACCACATTTGGGACAATTTAAGACAGTTGAAATTATACAAAGTATGTTCTTTGACTTCAACCGTACTAAACTAGAAATCAATACAGAATGTCACCAGAAAAATCCCCCCAAATATTTGGAAATTAAAACATCTAGGGGCGCCTGGGTGGCTCAGTGGGTTAAGCCTCTGCCTTCGGCTCAGGTCATGATCTCAGGTCCTGGGATCGAGCCCCGCATCAGGCTCTCTGCTCAGTGGGGAGCCTGCTTCCTCCTCTCTCTCTGCCTGCCTCTCTGCCTACCTGTGATATCTGTCTGTCAAATAAATAAAAAATAAAAAATCTTAAAAAAAAAACATCTATAAGTAATTCATAGATAAAATAATCACAAAGAAAATTAGAAAATATACTGAATTGAAAGTAAATGAAAATAAAACATCACATTTGTGGAATGAAGCTAAAGTACTGGTTGGTGGAAAATCTATAATATTAATTGTATATATTAGAAAAGAAATAACATTTCAAGTAAATGACCTCAGGTTCCACCTTAAGAAACCAAGGGAAAATGATCATGTAAACTCTAAAGCAATAAAGAAGAAAGGAAATAAGAAATTTATCTTAAGGTAATAGATTAATAAAGTGAAGAACCAAATAGCAATAGAGAAAATAATCTAAAAATGAGTTCTGTGAGTAACAGTCAATAAAATGTATTATCTTCTAGCGAAACTTACAAAGAAATGTTTAAGAGATGACACAAATTAAAAATATTAGGAATAAAAGAGACATTACTACAAATCCTATAGACATTAAAAGATCAGGAAATATTTTTTTTCTTAAAGATTTTATTTATTTGTTTGACAGACAGATCACAATTGGCAGAGACACAGGCAGAGAGAGAGAGAGAGGAGGAAGCAGGCTCCCCGCTGAGCAGAGAGCCTGATGCAGGGCTCGATCCCAGGACCCTGGGATCATGACCTGAGCCGAAGGCAGAGGCTTTAACCCACTGAGCCACCCAGGTGCCCCAAAAGATCAGGAAATATTAAATAAAATTTTTTATGCCAATGAATTTGAAAACTTGGATAAAAGAGACACATTCCTTCGAAGACACTAACTCTAGAGTAAATAAATTGGCTGAATAACCTCATATCTATTAAAGAAATTAAATTCAAAGTTAAGATTCTTCCCACAAGGAAAATTTTAGTCTGAAATGGTTTCACTGGTAAATTCTACTAAACACCTCAGGAAGAAATAATACCAATTCTTCACAATCTGTACCGGAAAACAGAAGAATAACACTTCCCAGCTCATTTTATGAAGGCAGGATTGCCCTGATATCAAAATCAGCAAAGAAATTACGTACTTCTCATCTCACCTTCTCTGTGAACCTTTCTCTGCATCCCACTTCACTGTGACTTCATGTGATCCTTAGCATATAACTCTACTATTGCATTTAGCAACTGTTAATTATCTACTCGCATGTCCCGCTAAATAAACTAAAATCAACTTTAGGATAATCACCATATCCCACTGTTATTGACTGAATATTTGTATGTTGAAACTGAATCCCCAAAGTGATGGTATCTGGACACAGGGCTTTTGGGAGGCAATTCAGTCAGGAGGGTTGAACTATGAATGGAATCAATGCCCTGGTAAAAGAGATCCCAGAAATCTCCCTTACCCATTCTGCCTTGTGGCGATAGAGTGAGAAGATCCCCAATCTAGGAACCAGGAGCTGGGTCTTCACCAGACACTGAATCTGCTGGCACTTTGATCTTGAACTTCTCAGCGTGCAGAACTGTGGAAAATAAGTTTGTTTTTTATAAGATGTGTAGTGTGCAGTATTTCATTATAGCAGCCTGAACTGACACTCATATTTGTGTTCTCAGCATCTAAGACACAATGCATGTTTGAATTAACAAATAAGTGGATCAAGGGCATGCCAGTACTTACAGGCAGGAAATTCCATTTTCACTGAATTGTAATACCATGTTTTTTTTTTTTTTAAAGATTTTATTTATTTATTTGACAGAGATCACAAGTAGGCAGAGAGGCAGGCAGAGAGTGAGAGAGAGGAGGAAGCAGGCTCCCCGTGGAGCAGAGAGCCCGATGTGGGGCTCGATCCTAGGATCCTGGGATCATGACCTGAGCCGAAGGCAGAGGCTTTAACCCACTGAGCCACCCAGGCGCCCCTGAATTGTAATACCATGTTAACTCCACCTTTGATCTACTAGCTTTTTCAAAACTCCACTGGGTTCTTCCAGTTTCCTAATCAGTTGAATGTTTTGACGAGTTGCTATTTATACTTTCCAATCAGTCCTCATTGTCAAATAGTTGCTTTGTTTTCCAAATCTAATAAGATATTCTCTTCGCTCTGGGAAAGAACAGGATTACCTATGGTACCATGTATAGCAAATTTGTTATTTTCTTGTACAACTTCATGTACATCAAGATCCTTTTGTAATAATGAATGGTCAAATTCATTTTCTCCCTGTTCTCACTATATCTTTCCAGATAGATTTTCAAATATAATAAAATAGATATCCTGTTTTGTCACTCTTGTATTATGATTCAACATGTGCCAGCTATTAATTTCAAAAGCACTGGGGAAACACATAAGACTTCTTCACTCTCCTTTTTGTCTCTGCTGGGTTCTTACAATTGATCTGGCTTTGTGCAATGCAGACCAGCAGTCTCATTTGGAGTTGAATACTTCATTATGGAATGATGCAAGTTCCCCAAAATTGTACTTGGGTGGAAAATAATTTAAAGGGAAAATCCTCTTAGCTGTTTTAATGGAAGGGAGTGCCAAGTGTATGTCCAAAAGCAGTAGGTTGCTCACTAACACAACTAATACAATATGTAAATAGGAAGAGATAAAAGGATTAGTTACTAAGACTTGAAATATCAAAGTTAAGTGGTTTTCACTGATTCTCTCTCAAAAACAAAACATTACTTTTTTATTCCCTAGGAAATAAAGTAGCTTTTTTATACCTGTGTTTATATTTCATATGTGACATTTTAACAAATGTTTAAATGTTAATTCAACATTCAGCCATAATGGAATTCACTGTCTTGTTTTGGACCTATATTGACCATCATCATTCAATATAAATTTAAAAAAAGATATCAGTCACACCATTTCTGAAACATTGGACAAAAGACAAAGTACTAAAATAGTAAATAAGAAACTGCTGGCATTCTAATAGAAGTTTTCCCATAATATGATTGAAGTCCTAGGAATGTCTTGTATTAAGAGAAGTTATGGTATTAGTAAAAGTAACAGTCATTATGAAGACAGGAATAATAGTAGCAATAGCAGTAGTAACCACTTCCATGTCTTCATCAGTTATCAGATAATAGACCTTATGACAAGGACTTGTATGCAAATCAACATATTTGATTTTCATAGTCACATTAACAGGCACATATAACTATTATCCCTTTACTGTTGAGGACACCGAGTGTTAGGGAGTATCAGTGCTCATATAGTCCACAGATCCATAGCTAGCACCTAGTCAAACTGGAATTTTGAGTCTAAGCTTGATATTTCCAAAGCCTATTTATCCTAACTGGGATTTAGAAATAGGTAGAACCCAATTTTTTTTTAAAGATTTTATTTATTTATTTGACAGAGAGAGATCACAAGTAGGCAGAGAGGCAGGCAGAGAGAGAGAGGAGGAAGCAGGCTCCCTGCTGAGCAGAGAGCCCAATGCGGGACTCGATCCCAGGACCCTGAGATCATGACCCGAGCTGAAGGCAGCGGCTTAACGTACTGAGCCACCCAGGCGCCCCGGTAGAACCCAATTAAACGCAGTTTTTATCACTTCCTACTCAGTGACTTTACAAGTTACTTGGGGGATTAGAAATGTTTTTCTATAAAGGGCCAGCTAATAAATATGGTCAAGATGGCCTTTGTTGCCATCAATTCTGCTACTATAAACTTAAAACCAGCCACAGACCATATGTAAAAATTTAGTTCCCAAAATAGGACAACCTTTGACTTATATAATCTTCATTTTTTTATGTATGTATAAAATATAGATAATCCTACCTTTGTGGGATTGTTGTAGTTATTTTAAATAAACATGCAAAGGATGTAGTATGACAAATATTAGGTGTTTAATGATGCTATTATTTTTTAAATGTTTTGTTTAGCTTTTTCTCTTCATTCTATGCCACAAAATGAAGATGACATGTATATTTTTGCCCTTCAATAAAAAGGTCACCAAAAACAAAACAAAAAAAAATCCCTTTAAAAATATTGTACTGAGGGTGTAGGTGTGTGATATGCTGTTATGCAGAGATGTATTAATTTATTCAAATTTGAGGAGAACTTGCTATGCATGGAATCTATTAGATGTTGGAAATGCAAATATCAGATAAACATGAACTATTTTTGACCAAACATAGCAATTCTATTAAGGAAGATCACTTGTGTGCAAATAGCTACCCAAAATTGGAGAATGTATTTCCTATTAATACCACTATAATACTTATTTTGTATTACAAAAATTGATTTTCTTATCTCATTTTTCTATGATCAGCCTATAATTTTCTTGAGACCTGGGATGACTTCTTCCCTCTATGCTCTGTGTTTACTATGGATCCTTACTCATAGCAGTTAAGTGTTACCATGTGAATGAATAATGAAAGGCAAAGTGTTAAGATACAGGCAATCATAAAGAGACAGCTTCCAACTGGAATGATCCAAGAAAATTTTAATTACCCATATCTTGGCTATTGTGAATAATGCTAACCAAGATCAATACATGTGTGTGTACATCTTGTCAAAATCCTTTTTGTCATTTCCTTTGGGTATATACCCAGTAGCAGAATTGCTGGATCATATGGTAGATCTTTTTTTTTAATTTTCTGGGGAACCTCCATAGTGTTTTCTGTAATGGTTGGACTAATTTGAATTCCCACCAGCGGTGTATAAAGGGTTCATTTTTCACCATATCCTTGCCAGCACCTGTTGTCTCTTGTCTTCTTGATGATAGCCATTTTAACAGGTATGAGGTGATGTCTCATTGTTTTGATTTGCATTTCCCTGATGACTAGTGATGTTGAGCATCTTTTCATATGCCTGTTTTATAGATACCTAATGCAAAGTAAATGAATGTAGCTAATAGTACTATACTATAATGTGATAAATATTGCTTCAGTGGCAATCAAATTGCAATATATAAATGTATCAAAGTAACATACTGTATGCCTTAAATTTACAGATTGCAACACAACAAATTTATCAAATAATTTTTATTTGTTTTTAAGATTTTATTTGTTTATTTGAAAGACACAATGAGTGAGGGAACAAAAGTCAGGGGAGTGAGAAAAGGAAAAGCAGGCTTCCTGTTGAGCAGGGAGCCTGATGAAAGTCTGGATCCTAAGACCTAGGGTCATCACCTGAGCCCACAGCAGACACTGAACAATTGAGCCAGCCAGGATCCCCTCAGATAAGTAAATGTTTAAAAAATCACCAACCAACTCTTATTGGCATATAACTTGATAATAATTTCTGATGTTTGTTTCTATTTCCTTGGTGTTAGTCATGATCTCTCCCTTTTCATTCATGTGGGTCCTCTTTCTTTTCTTTTGCATTAGTTTGGCTAGTGGTTTATCAATCTTATTCTTTTTTTTTTTTTTAACTCCTTAGTGATAGCTTTAGTGAATTCCTCAGCATCTCTAGTGATGTCTTTTCTTCCTATTTGATAATGGCTTTTTGTACTTTCTCTGTTTTTTTTTTTATCTTTTTTTTTTTCATTTTCTTTTTCTTTTCAGTATTCTAGAATTCATTGTTGATGCACCACATGCAGTGCTCCATGCAGTACATGCTCTTCATAATACCCACCACCAGGCTCACCCAATTCCCCACTCCTTTCCCCTCCAAAACCCTCAGCTTGTTTCTCAGAGTCCACAATCTCTCATGGTTTGTCTCCCCCTCCAATTCCCCCCAACTCACTTCTCCCCTCTATCTCCCAACGTCCTTCATGTTATTCCTTATGCTCCACAAGTGAATGAAACAATATGACTCTCTCTGCTTGACTTATTTCACTCAACATAATCCCTTCCAGTCCCATCCATGTTGATAAAACAGTTGGATATTCATCCTTTCTGATGGAGACATAATACCCCATTGTGTATATAGACCATATCTTCTTTATCCATTCGTCTGCTGAAACGCATCTTGGTTCTTTCCACAGTTCGGTGACTGTGGTCATTGCTGCTATGAACATTGGGGTACAAATGGCCCTTCTTTTCACTACATCTGTATCTTTGGGGTAAGAACCCAGTAGTACAATCGCAGGGTCATGGGTAGCTCTATTTTTAATTTCTTAAAGAATGTCCATACTGTTTTCCAAGGTGGCTGTACCAACTTGCATTCCTATCAACAGTGTAATAGGGTTCCCCTTTCTCCACATCTTCTACAACACATGCTGTTTACTGTCTTGTTGATTTGGGCCATTCTAACTGGTGTAAGGTGGTATCTCAGTGTGGTTTTGATTTGAATCTCCCTGATGGCTAATGATGATGAACACTTTTTCATGTGTCTGTTAGCCATTTGTATGTCTTCTTTGGAGAAGTGTCTGTTCATGTCTTCAGCCCATTTTTTGATGTGATTATGCATTTTCTGTGTGTTGAGTTTGAGGAGTTCTTTATAGATTTTGGATATCAGCCCTTTGTCTGTAGCATCATTTGTGAGCATCTTCTTCTATTACATGGGTTACCTCTTTGTTTTGTTGACTGTTTCCTTTGCTGTGCAGAGGCTTTGATCATGATGAAGTCCCAAAAGTTCATTTTCACTTTTGTTTCCTTTGCCTTTGGAGACATATCTTTAAAGAAGTTGCTGTGGAAGATGTCAAAGAGGTTACTGCCTATGTTCTCCTCTAGAGTTTTGATAGATTCCTGCCTCACACTGATGTATTTTATCCATTTCAAGTTAATCTTTGTGTATGGTATAAGAGAATGGTTGGTCTCTGTACATGGCTGTCCAATTTTCCCAGCACCATTTACTGAAGAGACTATCTTTTTTCCATTGTATATTTTTTCCTGCTTTGTCAAAGATTAGTTGACCATAGGGTTGAGGGTCCATATATGGTTTCTCTACTGTGTTCCACTGGTCTGTGTGTCTGTTTTTGTGCCAGTACCATGCTGTCTTGATGATCACAACTTTGTAGTAAAGCTTGAAACCAGGCAACATGATGCCCCCAGTTTTTTCTTTTTCAATATTTCTTAGCAATTCTGGGTCTCTTCTGGTTCCATACAAATTTTAGGATTGTTTGTTCCAGCTCTTTGAAAAATGCTAGTGGAATGTTGATCGGGATGGCATTGAAAAGTATAGATTGCTCTAGGCAGTAGAGACACATTGATTCTTTCAAAAAACAAGCTTCTTATTTCGTTGATGTGTTCTACTGTATCTCAAGTTTCTATCTCATTGATCTCTGTTTTAATCTTGATTATTTCCCTTCTTGTTTGGGGGTTGGCTTAATTTGTTGTTGATTCTCCATTTCTTTAAGGTATAAAGAGAGCTGGTGTATTGGGGATTTTTCAATTTTTTTTTTTTTTTTTTTGAGTGAGGCTTAGATGGCTATGTTTTTCCCCCTTAGGACTGCCTTTGCTGTATCCCATAGGTTTTGGACCATGTGTCTTCATTCTCATTGGTTTCCATGAATTGTTTAAGTTCTTCCTTGATTTCCTGGTTGATCCAACATTCTTAAGCAGGGTGGTCTTTAGCTTCTAAGTGTTTGAATTCCTTCCAAACTTTTTCTTGTGATTGAGTTCCAGTTTCAAAGCATCATTGTCTGAGAATATGCAGGGAATAATCTCAATATTTTGGTATCAGTGATCCCTGATTTGTGACCAAGTGTGTGGTCTATTCTGGATAAAGATCCATGTGCACTTGAGAGGAATGAGTATTCTGTTGTTTTAGAATGAAATGTTCTGTATATATTTATGAGGTCCATCTGGTCCAATGTGTCATTCAATGCTCTTGTTTCTTTATCAATTTTCTGCTTGGATGACCTATTACTGAGAGTAGCTTGTTAAGATCTCCTACTATTAATGTATTCATATCAATATGACTCCTTATCTTGACTAACAGTTGTCTTATATAGTTGGCTGCTCCCATATTGGGGGCATAAAAATTTACAGTTGTTAGATCTTCTTGGTGAATAGACCCTTTAAGAATAATATAGTGTTCTTCTTTATCTCTGACTATAGTCTTTAGTTTAAAATCTGATTTAATTTATCTGCTATGAGAATCACTACCCCAGCTTTCTTTTGAGGCCCAATGGCATGAAAGATGCTTCTCCATCCCTTCACTTAAGTCTGGATGTATCCTTAGGTTCCAGATGGGTCTTTTGTAGAGAGCATATGGATGGGTTCTGTCATTTTTTTTAAAAAAAGATTTTATCTGTTTATTTGACAGACAGAGATTACAAGTAGGCAGACAGGCAGGCAGAGAGAGAGAGGAGGAATCAGGCTCTCTGCAGGGATGCAGAGCCCGATGCAGGACCCTGAGATCATAACCTGAGCTGAAGGCAGAGGCTTAACCCACTGAGCCACCCAGGCGCCCCTGGGTTCTGTCATTTTTATCCAGTCTGCAACCCTGTGTCATTTCATGGAATCATTTAGGCTGTTCACATTGAGAGTAATTATTGAAAGGTACATTTTTATTGACAACATGTTGCCTGTGAAATCCTTGTTTCTATAGATTATCTCTGTAAATTTCCAGTCTCTGTCACTCTTGGGTTCTTTCTTCTTTTATAGAACCTCCCTTAATATTTCTTGTTGTGCAGCTTGGTGGTCACATACTCTTTTTTAAACCTTGCCAGTCTTGGAAGCTCTTTATCTCACCATCCATTTTGAATGTCAGCCTTGCTGGATAAAGTATTCTTGGCTGCATTTTCTCATCTAGTACCCTGAATATGTCTTACCAGCCCTTTCTGACTTGCCTGGTTTCTGTGGACAGGTCTGATATTATTCTGATGGACCTTCCTCTGTAAGTAAGGAATCTCTTCCCCCAGCTGCCCTCAGGAGCTGTTGTCTAAAATTATGATTCATCAGTCTCACAATCAAGTGTCTTGAGTTCTTTCTAGGTTCTTTTTTTTGGGGGGAGGGGTGATCTTTCTGTGTCTAGGACACCAACATTGGCTCCATTCCGCAGATTGGGAAAATTTTCGAGAATTTGCTCAACTATATCTTCTAGTCTTCTTTCTCCTCCCCTTCAGGGATCCCAATAATTCTGACGTTGGAACATTTCATGGTGTCATTTATTCCCCTAATTATGTTTTCATGGTTTCTAAGCTGTTCCTTCCATGCTTCCTCCTGATCCTTTTTCTCTATCAGTTTGTTCTCCAGATCACTAATTCTATCTTCTGCCTTGGTTATCCTAGCTGTTAGAGAATTTAGATTAGACTAGATCTCACTTATTGCATTTTTAACCTCTCCCCCAGTGGCTTTCACTCCCTTAGAGATTCCATGTTGTTACTAATGGTTTTATCCAACCTAGCCATTGCCTGGAAAATTGTTACACTGAATTCCCTTTCCAATATACTGTTTATATCCATATCCAATAGTTCTGATGGACAGGGCACAGTCCCTGAATTTTTGCTCTATTGGGTGTTCCTCCTCCTAGTCATTTTGGTGAGAGGTGGTTGAGGGGATGTATAGCTGAATATATCAACTGCGATCCAGGCAAGGTGCACCCTGGAATGCTCCTGAGCCATCAGAAGTCACCATTAAAAAGAAAGAAAAGAGAGAGAGAAGACCCAGCCAGAATGGGCCCCTAAGGTAAGATTTTTAAGGCATACAAACAAAAATGGACAAACAAAAAGACCGACAAAAGTAAATGACAAGAAAAAGAAAAGAAACCAGCCAAAATTAACCCCAAGGATAAGATTTATATAATACCAGAACAAAACAAATGCAGAGACACTGACAGAGGAAAAAGATGGGAGGGTGGTTATAAATCCTCAATGTGGGTGAGGAAGGGTATTTTGAATCTTCCTGGGTGTATCTTGATAGCTTTGTTAAAGGACTCAAATTTCCAGGGATAAAGGGAGACTAAAACCGGTTTATACATAGGGGTAGTATTGATTAGGGAAAGAGGATTACCTTGAAGCTTATATCTATATGTATGTTAACAAAAATAGAAAAGCAAAAGAAAAACACAGGTATATGTATGAAAAATGTTCAAGTTAAAAGGTTATTATGGAATTTTTTGTATTGAACCTCTCATTATAATGGTAAATAGATTAAAAAAATAAAAAGAATGAGAATAGTGAGAACAAATTAAAAATAAAAGTTGTATCTATGAAATATACAGGTTTTAGGGCAATACCGGGAGCTTAGTATCTTCTTATCCCCTGATATTGGGGTTTTACAGTTTTATGGGGACCCTGTGGTGGTTGTCCTCTAGTTTTTTCAGCTGGCTTTCTGGGGGAGGGGACTGCTGGGTTGTTTTTCAGTCAGTCTTCCTTGGGTTGAGTCTTCCTGCTCCCTATCAAGGGCTTGGGCTCTGTGGAAACTGGTTTTTCAGGCTTTTGTTCTCTGGAGGTTTTTGTTCTTTGGCAGGTTTAATGGAAAGCAAACTGCACCCAGACATCCGTCTCAGTCTCAGAGAGAACCCTCCTTATGCTCCCCTCTGGGTGGTCCAGAACACACAGACTCACCCTCTGCAAACTTTGCTGAGCAGTGCATGTCCCCAGCCACCATATCAGGAATCGCCCAAAGTGCTTGCTTGTCTCTCTGCATCCCTGTGCCACTAAAACCATGAGCGATATCGGTACAGAGAGTTCACTTCCAGGGGCTGCCTTTGCTAGGACTGCTGTCTAGGGTCCAGATCTCAGGGTTTCGAAGGTTGCTGCCCACCCAAGAGATCCGAACCAGAGATAGTGCGCTGTGTTTTTCAAGCCCGGGTTGGGAGTGTTCAGACTCCTGGCTGGTCCTAGAGAACACTGGCTAGCGCCCACACGAAGCTCTCTCAGGCAACAGTGGGGAGTGAGGTTCAGATCCCAGTTGTGCAGTGCCTGCAGAGCACAAAAGGCTGTGGTTCTATAGAGTGCCAGCCCGGGCATACATCAAATTCCCTCAGGCACACCTGCAGAAGTGCTCCTAGCCCAGAGCTGGTGCTAGCAGTGGAAAGCTGGGGGGGGGGGGCACCAAGCTCAGGGACCATGGCCTGGAGGCTTTTCCCACACTCTCTCTGGCATGGGTGGTCTCCGGTGGTGGCTGTGCTGGGTCGGTAGTCTTGGGCCCAGGCCTGTGACTGTCCAATTCCACCAGTTGTCCCTTAGGATCTTTTGCTCTTTTTGAGTGTTTTTAACCAGACTCCAAGTTAATGCTGGTCCCTAATCACAGGGCACTTTCCTATTGGGATATTACTTTCCAATGGGTTACTTTGGGAGGCTCCCTCCCTCTTCTGTTTATCTTCCAGTATCAGTGCAATTGTTCACACTCGGCTTTACCTCTCCACTGGTGTCTCCTGCCCCCATAGAGATCCAGAAGTGTATAATCTTACATCTCAGGCTGGCTTCATGGGTGTTCAGAGTGTTATGGTAGATAATTAACTCACTTTAGGGGACAGCTGAAACAGGGTCTCCTACTTGTCTGCCATCTTGCCCCTTCCTCACCAACTGTTATGAAGCATCTTTTGTATGCTTGATATAAGTGGCTTATAGCATAGAAGTTAAGAGCAGGGGAGTTGGGGAGAGACTGGCCTGCATAGCAACCTTCTAATTGTGAGCTTGGGCAAAAATACTTAACCTCTCTATGCTTTATTTTCCTCTGTATAAATAAAGTTATACTCACTTCACAAAGCTGCTTTGAGAATTGCAAAATATAATTTTATCAAAAGAATTCATATCATACCCAGCATGTAGTATAAATAATGGCTAGGATGATAACCAATGCTGACTCTTTTGATAATAATGATAAATGGTAACATTTGGCATGGGATTGGCTGAAAGCAAAACAGTAGTAGTGGGTTAAAGATTTATCAGTTTTTGGTAATTTTTTTCCACATAACAAAAAAATTTCAGATTTAGGCTATTGCTGACATTAATTCAAGTGCTCTGCGATGTCTTCAGAGCTCTTTCTCCCATCCTCATCTGCTGTATTTTAGCCTGTACTATTCAATATGCAGTCCGTCAGTCAGCAACATTAGCATTACCAGGTACTCGTTAGAAATATAAACTTACGGGCATCTTGTTAGCTTGTGGAATCAGAACCACATCTTCCTAGTTGTTTTGCTTATTCATGTTCGCGTTTGAGAACAACAGCTTTAGCCAATGTTTTTGTCCTCATATGTGTTCCCTCATAGCAAGATGGCTTCTGTAGTTTTGAATAGAGGAAGAATGACTCAATTGATTAGGTTTTCTTTTTTTTTTTTTAAAGATTTTATTTATTTATTTGACAGAGATCACAAGTAGGCAGAGAGAGAGAGAGAGAAATTAGGCTCCCTACCGAGCAGAGAGCCCGACGTGGGACTCCAACCCAGGATCCTGGGATCATGACCTGAGCTGAAGGCAGAGGCTTTAACCCACTGAGCCACCCAGGCACCCCTGACTAGGGGTTTTTGCTTTATTAATTTTTTTTTTGTGTGTGTGGGAACATATGTAGGACAGCATGTCTGGAATACAGTAAAGAACAGAGATAAAACAGAAACTACTGGAAGGACAGCTGTTGAATCCTAGACAGGGAAAAGAAGTGAAAGATTGGGAGGAGCCTTACACATCAGGCCCAGAATTTGAATGTTAATTATCAGAGGATTGGAACAAGACCAGAATGTCATCCATGCAAACAGTGTCTCCAAGAGCTGCTCAAAACAGTTTTATGTATTTCTTTCCCTTCATGTTTATACTTGTATGCAGACATATGTTAATTCTAAAGGAATACTAATGTTTGCTTATTTGTAAACTTTAAATAAATGTCATCATGCTGTTTGTGTTATTCAGTGAACCAGGGTAAAGCAGGTTGCTTTAAAAAAGCCAAATATCTTAGTGGTTTCACAGTCTTAAGGTTTTTCAGGTTTGCAGAGCAATCATGGAAAGGTGTTCATGAGTGTAGGTTGGATCTCTTCTATGAGGTTATTCCAACACCCTACATTAGCTTTCTACTGCTCCATAACAAACCAGCACAAACTTAGCAGCTTTAAACCATACTCTTGGGGCACCTGGGTGGCTCAGTGGATTGGAGCCTCTGCCTTCGGCTCAGGTCATAATCCCGGGGTCCTGGGATTGAGCCCCGCATCAGGCTCTCTGCTTGGCAGGGAGCCTGCTTCCTCCAATCTCTCTCTCTGCCTACTTGTGATTTCTGTCTGTCAAATAAATAAATAAAATTTTTAAAAAAACAAAAAAAAACAAAAAAAACCCCATACTCTTGTATTAGCTCAGTTCCATAGATCAGAAGTATAAACACAGCATAACTGGGTTCTCTGCTCAGGATTTTCCAATGGAAAATTCAAGATCCTGGCCAGGCTGCATGCTCCTATGGAGGCTCTAGAGCTTTTGCTCTCAAGCTCATTCAAGTTGTTGGCTTAAGTCACATTTATGCTGAGTAATTAAGATCCCAATTTCCTTGCTAACTTTCAGCTAGGATCATGATCAGATCATAAAGGCCACCCTCCTTCCTTTCCTGCCTCCCCCATTTCAAAGCCAGAATACCCCTCAGGTCAAGTCCTTCCTAAATTTCAAATCTCCAGGAAGAACACCTGTGAAACCCTTTAAAGTATCCCCTGATTAAGTGTGACCAACCAAAGATCATCTCCCTGTCCTAAAGTCAACTAATTTGGGCCTTAATTACTTTCGCAAAATCCCTCACGGCAGCTCCGATATTAGTGTTTGATAAATACACCAGGAAGTAGAGTAAATCTTGGAAGCCATCTTAAAAATCATGCCTCAGAATTTCTAAACAACCAGCTTTTCAATGTGTAGCTTTCGAAGTTGTCCTGGGCATCAACATCCCTCCACTTGAAGGGGACAAAAGTATAAAGAATTCCTAAGACCTTTTTGTACACTGAGGCTGAAAGTAGCATAAGCCATCTGTTTCATCCTAAGAAGGATATGTAAACTTTTTTTTTTTAAGATTTCATTTTATTTATTTGATAGACAGAGATCACCAGTAGGCAGAGAGGCAGGCAGATTGAGGAGGAAGCAGGCTCCCTGCTGAGCAGAGAGCCCAATGTGGGGCTCCATCCCAGGACCCTGAGATCATGACCTGAGCTGAAGGCAGAAGCCTTAACCCACTGAGCCACCCAGGTGCCCTAGATATGTAAATTTTTAAAGAAGATTTTATTTATCTATCTGAGAGAGAGCATGAGCAGCGGGAGAGGGCCCTAGGGCTCAATCCCAGGACTCTGGGATCATGACCTGGGCCAAAGGCAGACACTTCACTGACTGAACCACCCAGTGCCATAGAAGGAGATATGAATTTGGGTGGATGGCAGACCATCTCCGAATTCTTCATGAATTTGAAGTTCCCTCTCTCTTTCTTCTGCTGTGTCTGGGTTTACCTTTCCAGGTCTGGTGATTTTGTGTTTAGGTCCACCAATCCATGAACCTCACTGTGCAGAAATTAAGTAAGAAGCAACTTACGTGAGGGTCTGTTTAGAAGCTCTGTGTTCTCAGCCTTTCCTGGCAGAGAGCTTCATATAGGCTCAGCTGCAGGCAGCATTGGCAGTGAACTTCTAGTCTCGACCACTTCTCGTACTTGGCCTGGTTCAGTCCTTCAACTTTGTGGAGGTTCATTTTTTTTTAAAAATTTGTAATTTCACTGGGAGTCAAACTCACAGCCTCAGCTTCCTTTCTCTGCTTTTACACTTTGATGTCAACAAATCTACAGTTTCACTTCTGATCACAGCTTTATTCCCATGTGCTCTTCAGTCAATGGAGACATTTACCTTAATTTTGAGTTCTCCTTTTTACATTTTAACTTGCATTGGTTTATGAGGAAAAGCTACAAATTCAAATTAAACTCATGAATGCCATCTTCATCAGAAGTACATGAAAATTCCTTATGGGTTTGTTTCTATTGCCTATTTTTTTTTTCTATTCTTTGGTTCATATTTCCCTGTATCATTGTATTAGTTTCCTGAGTGTGCTGTAACAAAAGGTAGCAACTAGATGGCTTAAAACAATGAAATTTATTCTGTCATAGTTCTGGAGACTAGAAGTCCAAAATTGCAGTATTGGCAAGGCCATGTTCTCTCTGCAGAGAATGTGTTCCATGTGTTTGTTTTCTTTAGCTTCTGGAGTTGCCAATAAAACTTGGCATTTCTTGGCTTACAGATGCATTAGATTTCTGCTTCAACTGTCATGTGGCATTCTCTCTGTGTGTTATGTGTCTCTTTCTAAAATGACACGAATAATACTGCATTAGGGACCACCAAATGGAGTATAACCCAACCTTAATTAATTATACCTGCAAAGACCCTATTTCCAAATCAGGTCACATTCATAGCACCTGGGGTTAAGGATTTCAACATATTTTTGGTGGGACACAGTTTTACCTCCAATACTCTTCATGTGAATTTTTAACTGAATGCCAGAAATTTTATTTGAAAAACTATAAAAATAATTTGAGACCTATGATATATTACCTTCCTCCAGAGAAGATTACATTTGATTCCTGTAAGTGGCTAAAGGCATAATAAGCAATCGAGGATCAGCTTAATCTAATTTCAGTGTTTTAGATAATTCAAAACTGGCCTTTAGTTACTATGAGAACTAATCTACTTTATCTGTTCACACTCACTACAAATTGTAGCCATTTATAGTGTAAGCCTAAATATGAGAGGTTTATTACACCTTCCTGCCAAGTTTGGTGGGTCCAGAACTCTGTGTTTTGTACTCATAGCCCGAGAGGTGATCTAAAATAGTGTTCAACTTCTTATATTCTTTTTAAAGTCAGTAATTGTCCACTAGGGGAAAGTGTCCTAAGTTTAAGTCTCACCTCTTTGAGTTTCTCTCTAGGATCCTAACGTCTCACCACCTTTTTGATTTTCTCATGTCTCCAAGGCATATTTTTAAAATATATTTTGTATCATTTATCAGTATTTCTTAGATGGCAAGATCATTGACACAAATTACTTGGTCTATTGATATTCTGAATGTAATTCTAATGTTTAAATATTCACTATCAATATATGCTATCTCATAATAGTGATCTGGTGTGTTTTACATGTTAACATTTTGTCAGATTTCAAGGAGAAAAAAGTAGTACAGGAGCAAAATGTTGCCATAATTAACAAGGATAGTAAAAGTTCTTAATTTTATGAATGAAATATTATTAAAAACTTTAAGGTAGTTCTAAAACAGAAATAATTTGACATTTAACACAAAAAAATGAAAGAATTAGATATTAGGGAAAACTATTATTTTGAGCTAACAGATGTCTTTAAGATACAATTAATATTATAAGAAAAAGTAATAGAAATTAGAATATATCCTAACTTAATACATACTTTTTGATTTATTAGCCTTCAAAAATTAAATTATACATGTATATATATTTTAAATTATTTAACTGAATTAAGGCTAGGAGTCATGAAAAATCCCTTTCTTAGAATTAACATCTGGAAAGTATGAATTAAAAGCAGAATGTCAAGTTTGTTACCTTCAAGTTTCAAAGGGAGGAATAGTTCCATATTGTATGTGCAACTAGATCCTTTATAAATTATCTTTGATCCATATATCTTAAAGACTATAAAGAATATGACATAAAGAAGAGTGTTAAAGCAAATTATCTTTCCTAAAAATTCATGTTCCTAAAGCATCCAAGCTAAAAAGTGAACATCTATTTAGGATCACAAATGTGTAGTGTAAGGATTACAGAAACAATCTAGCAGGTGTCAGCTGAGAAATTGTCCTTACACTGTAACACCAAACCCACATAATTTGACCACTAAAATGTTAATACTAAAAGTTCAAAGATAGTTAAATTTGTGGTAATACTTAAGATTTGTTCCTATATCCTATAAGTTCATTCTATGGTGGAAACAGTGAGTTTCAGCTGACTATTGTTTTTAACATTTAGCCATCTGGCATTTGGCTAAAAAGCACATTCAGTTGCATGTCAGAATATATATTCATATGTTAAACCAATTTCCCTTACATCTCCTATTTATATAGTATATGTTGGTGGTGCTTAACTTTAAATTTTGGTCCATTGCTGTTAAAATATTGATTCAGGAACATAAAGACCTAGAGGACCAGGAATCTAATAATCTGGGCCTTAAACTGAGTATACTAACTACTATGAACTGAATGTGTACCCCTAAACTTTATATGTTGAAATCTTAGCTCCCAGTGTCATAGTATTAGGATGTAGGGTTTTGGAGAGGTGATTTGGTCACGAGGGTGGAGTACTCAGGAATGTGATTAGTGGCCTTAAAAAGAAAACCCAGAGAGCTTTCTTGTTCTTTCTTTGTTGTAATGCCAGTGAGAAGATAGCCATTTATGAACCTGGAAATGGGTATTTACCAGACACAAAATCTGCCAGTGCCCTTCTCTCGGACTTACCAGCTTCTAGAACTGTGAGAAATAAGTTTCTTGATAAGCCACCTAGTCTCTGGTATTTTTCATAGGAGCCCAAATAGACTAAGACACTAACAAATGATAATCAGAGTCATCTATTCTTTAATATTGAAAAGTGAGGGGTGTGTGTGTGTGTGTGTGTGTGTAACATATGCATGCCTTAGGGTGTTTGGTGAAGTCTGAACACTTAGGGCCAGATATTTCATCTCCGTGCCCATTTGTAGCTGGAACGTGA
Source organism: Mustela nivalis (assembly GCF_964662115.1). Taxonomy (NCBI): domain Eukaryota; kingdom Metazoa; phylum Chordata; class Mammalia; order Carnivora; family Mustelidae; genus Mustela; species Mustela nivalis. The sequence continues at coordinate 35,454,084 of NC_139036.1, forward strand.
GCATATCCTATAGGCCAGGTAATTAGAGGCTCTAGACAGGAATACAAACCCTGAGGAAGTGACACAAATATTCAGGGGCACTTGAGGAAGTATTACTGGTAGCAGCATTTGCATTAAGAATGCAGCTATTGAGGGGTTGTGAATATGGTAGACGGTGGCAGTCTAATTTTCAGTCTCTCTGAATATAACATAGAAGCAGAAAGGGCAACTGGATAACAAAACTAAAATCCTACGGGCAATCTATTTTTTTTTTTTTTTAAATAGGTGGGCACCTGGGTGGCTCAGTCACTTAAGCATCTGTCTTCAGCTTAGGTCATGATCCCAGAATCCTGCATCAGGCTCCCTGCTCAGTGGGAGTCTGCTTCTCCCTATATCCCCACCTCTGCTCCTTCAAGCTATCTCTCAAATTAAAAAAAAAAAAAAAGATGAAACACCCCCTAAACTCCAAACTACAACATGTAAAGACAAACTACCAATAACCATTTGATCTGCACAGTGATCATCTCTGCAGATGAGAAAGCAGAGGGAAGTAACAAAGCATCTAATGGACCTAAGAACAGTAGAATCTCAAAATGAATAACAAGTATTCACTAGAAAGCACAGAGGTCCAATTTAAGAGAAGCAGCTGGAAGGGTTTTGTCCAGTCTAATAGCAGATGAATACAAATATTATACAGCAAATACTAAAGGAACCAGAATAGTCTACATTCTCTGAACATTAAGAACTAACCCATTAGGACTCCCTTTCAGGTAAGAGCCTTGCACTTTGAAGAAACTGCTGAGGCTGAATCAAAATTGAGCAGAAATGTAACAAAGAGAGGTCCAGATAAAAGTTGGGGAGGAGAACAAAGCCACTATCTTAGAAAACAAGCTATCATGTCTTTGAATACTCCAAGAAAACAAGAGAAATTTCTGTGAAGTTATAATAGCTACCCTGAACCACATCTTCTAAAAGTTCAGGAAAACTAATTTCATACCAAATGAACAACAGAGAAGTACCAAAATCAAATTTTACTTTAAAATGGTCATAAAAGAAAAGAGAATAACAAACCAAATATCATTTTTACAGATAATGAAAACACCTCAGAAAGTCTTGGTCAAATACATCAAGACAGTAAATATCTCTATTGAAAAAGTACTAACAGATATTAAGATATAGATATAAGACATTAGCAACAACATAAATCAGAATTAGAAACGCTCATAAAGCAGATAACAGAACTCAAGAAGTATTTCCAACATTTTAAAAATTACTCTAGAAATTAAGATATGATAGCCAGCCTCTACTGACTCTTGTTTCCTAATGTTTAAACCTTTTTATATTTTTTTATATTGACACAGGACTGATCAGCAGAATACCATGTGAGTGATGGAATGTGACCTTTGAAGCTAGGTCACAGGAGGGTTCCATTTGCCTTCTTGGATCTCTTGATCTGGGAGAAGCCATCTTCCATATGGTGAATTCATTCAGCACTATGAAAAGACCAACAAGGAGAGGAGATGAGACCTCCTACCAATAGCTAGCACCAACACTCCAGCTGTAAGTGTTACTTACATTGAAAGTAAATCTTTTAGCCTTCAGTCATGTCTTCAGATGACTAGAACATTTTAAGTCTCTGAGTCAGAAATGGTGAGAAAGAGTGTTTTTTGTTGTTCTAAGTCATTCCGTTTTGTAGTAATTTGTTATACAGTGGCAGCAGAGAACAAATTCAAAGACTAAATTATACAGAATGTAAACAAAATGAAAAAAATTTTGAAAAATTGATTAAGAAATAGATAAAAATATTTCATGAAGTATCATATATGGGAGGTATGTGTATACACAAAAATACAACTTACAGATGATAGGAGACTCTGAAAAAGTAAGCCAAAATAAGAGAATATATACAAAAATTATCATTTTAAAAATGTATTACATTAAAAAAAATTTGACTGCATATCCAATTTGTACCATATACCCAAGGATAGCTGAATGACCAATACCAAATTACAAAATAGTTAAACTATTAGACATTAAAAGAAATACCCCCCCCAAGTATCTAAGCAAGACATGACTTACAAAAGAAATAAAATTACATAGTAATGTTCTATACCTGAAGAAAATGTAATAACATTTTATTTAAAATAGGAGATATTGCCTGGTGGTGGGTATTAAGGAGGGCACATATTACATGGAGCGCTGGTGTTGTACATAAACAATGAATCCTGGAACACTGCATCAAAAACTAATAATGTATTTTATGGTGAGGAACTAACACAATAAAAAAAATTGTTTTTAATAAAATATTAAGTAGAAAAAAAAAGAGCCAAAGATTTTATATCCAGCTAAGCTGACTTTCAAATGTAAAGGTGTAAACTGTAGTCATCATGCAAGTACTCTGGAGATTTCCTCCCATGAGCCATTCCTTACGAACTCACTAGAATACATGCTTCAATCAACCACAAAGAAAAAAGAAAGACTTAGTTGAATACGAATTATAATCATTAAACATGGTTACATTCAAGCTAAGATTACATAAAGGACAAAAATATAGTAAGCAAGAGCTATAGGCTGTTAAACAGATACAGTATAATTATTTTTAAAAAATATAAATTGGTGAATAGAAAATATGCAAAAATATTCAAATATTTTCAGTATTTAAGATAGCAATAGTATTGTTACTGTGAACTGTGTACATGTAATTTGGGTAAGTAAATGATAGTTATGTGATAATTCTAATGTCACTGTCCCTTGTGTCCCTTGAGCAACAGGAGTTTTCATTGTGGAAGAAAAGAGAGAATGATGTTGTACAGAGGGGATTAATTTAAATAACAACAACATGTTGCACTATACTGAAAGTATGCAGGCAGCAAAATCCAGACACCGAGAAACCCCACAGGTCAAATGGATGCATTTCTTCAACAAAGAAATCCTAACAAAAACAGAGATGAAGAGGGATCCCGTAAGTAGAAACTCACACATAATTTTTTTTCAACTAATTTTTTTTTAATTTAAATTCAATTAGCCAGCATACAGTACATCATTAGTTTTTGGTGTAGTGTTCAATGATTCGTTAGTTGTGTATAACACCCAGTGCTCACCACATTATGTACATGTTTTAAAATGAGAAAAACCAAACTATAGTATCTAGAAATGCACATTTAGGTGAAATTCATGGAAATGATTAATATAAAGTGAAGTAGTGACGACATTTGGAAGGGTGAGTGGATTGAGACATAGAGGAAAGGAGGAATACTGGTGGGATTTCTAGGAATGGTGGTGAGGTATTCACCTTATCATAATTCCTTACGCTATATTTTTGCTTTGTGTCACTTTTCCTGTGTTTTAATTTAAAATTAAACAGGTTTTAAAAGATTCTGAAAGGAGTAAATAAGAATTCTGTGGCCACAGCACTGAGTATTCCCAGGTTAGAATGCCCAATGTACTATCTATTACCTTAGAATCTTCTTAATTGCTTTCTTTTGCCAAGTCTAGTCTCTCAGATTTTCTGTAAATTCTTTGAACTATCTGATCTTGTTCCAATTAAACATGTATTGAAAGAGTTAGACAATTTAACGTTTAAAGTTTCTCACACTCTGGATTTTGTTTATTGTATACTTAAGCACAACATATTTTTCTGTTCTCCGTGTGTATGATACATATATGTGTGTATATGTAAGCATGAGTATATATGCATAAATACATATATTCAATAGAAATTACTTCCTGTTAAATTTTGATTGATAAAACTGAGAAGGCATGGGCAAGTCACTTAATCTTCATCCCTTTTATTTTCCTCATTTATTTAATGGACTAATAATACTTACCTTATAGGATTTTTGTCAGGATAAAATTAGTCGTTAATTATATAGTAAAATCCACAATACTCAGTTCTCAGTAAGTAACTGTTAACAGCCTTGCCTTTCATTCCTGACTTATAAAGGGAAGAGTAAAAGACGATGTACTAACAAGTCTAGGTGATTGGGAGATTGACAGAATGGATGATTACACCAGAGTACCTATGAAGAGAAGTCAGGTTGTGGACAAAATGAATCACATCTTGCTTATATGAAATCCACATCTTAACAACTATTCAATGTTGATCATCTTAAGAAAATTCCAACCTTGAATAGAGTGAAGATTGTAGTTCTTCTGAGGTGTCTTCTTTATGCTTTTATCAAGATTTCGAACAACTCCAATGCCAATGCTCAGCTTCAGCCCTGTCTCTCTTGTCAGCACAACAAGGGGAATTAATTAAAGTGCTTTCTGTGGGCTCGTTAACCCACCAATTAACCATAAAAGTTTGATTTGGGTATTTACTACTCCATAATTAGTCAAACATAACAAGCAAGAAGTGGACTGGATAATAGAGAAATTCAGCTACTCAGTATGCTTTGCCAACTGGACCTGTATCAGTGACAGTAGAAAGGACCCGTGATAGCTAGCCAGTCAGGACTTCTGCCTCTGCCACTCCTGTCACCATATACAGCTCAATCACTGCATATATATTCTATCCAACCACTTTTCAGATGTGACCGTCTTCCTATATTTTTTAAAAATATTTTTCGGGCGGGACGCCTGGGTGGCTCAGTTGGTTAAGCAGCTGCCTTCGGCTCAGGTCATGATCCCGGCGTCCTGGGATCGAGTCCCACATCGGGCTCCTTGCTCCACGGGGAGCCTGCTTCTCCCTCTGACTCTGCCTGCCACTCTGTCTGCCTGTGCTCGCTCTCTCTCTCTCTGGCTAAATAAATTTAAAAAAAAAAATCTTAAAAAAAAAAAATATTTTTCGGGCTCCTGGGTCTCAATTAAACATCTGACTCTTGATTTCAGCTTGGGTCCTGAGATGGAAACTTCTGTTGGGCTCCTTGCTCAGCAGGGAGTCTGCTTGAGATGCTGCCCCTCTCCTTCTACATTCCCCCTCACTTGCATTGTCTCTCTCTCAAATCTTAAAAAATATTTTTAATATTGTCACTGTTGTTTCTTGTCCTCTAGAAGGCAGGGATTACACATACATTAACTGTCCATTATTAATGAATTGAACCCACTTGTGGCAACATTATATTTGGAAACATCCTTTATTACAAACTACTACCCAATCTTTACTGCTGAAAATCATGTAATGCCTGGCATTCTAACACAGATCATGAATAAGATGGTATTTAAGAACTAATGATTTTCTCACCTATTCTTTCTTATCAGTCACCTAGCTGGGACATGACAGAGCCTATTTCCATGTCTGGATCCCTCTGAATTTCCCCATATTTTATTTTCACTCAGTACTTTACATTTCTGAAATATGTGATTATTTCTATTACCTTAATATCAAAGTATTAGCTGTTTACCTTATCTCTGTCTCAGATTCCCTCTTTCTTTCTTCTAGTCAATAATACATAATGTTCAAAAGATGTTTAAATACATTTCCCTCCTTGTGCTAACATATTCTCCCATTTTAATCTCATATTTGTTCCACATCAGAGATAGGAAATGTGAAGTTCATGATCAAAGAGTTATTAGTCATAGGGGAGAGGAAGGGATGAAACTTAGTCTAAGTATAAGGCTCCAACTCAGAGTTCAGTGTTATTCACTTGACACCAGGACCCATGAATTGTCTGAAGTACACAGCTGGTTTGCAATGTGTCTTTCATTGTCGAGAAAAGGATCTGGACAGATATAGTTTTAAGATTCTGTTCTCCTCTAGGGATAAAAGGCTTTCCTCTTCTTGAGGTAATTGAATATCCTTGGGGACAGTGATCAAACGGAGAAAGGAGTCTTTTATAGGTAATATCCTTTCCTTAAGTTTTTATTCATTTATTTTTCATTTATTAAGCATTTATTGAGACTCTGTTGTATTCCAAGCTGGGTGAAAAATAATAGTGAATAAACCAGGCCCCAAATCTCCTGAGACTTAAAAGAACAATTGAATAAATGGTAATTAATAAATAGATGAGAATACATATTACTATTATGCTACTTTTCCCCTAAAGTTTAAGCATCCATTGAGTATCCTTGCCTGAGTCCATTATTACACTGGGGTATACGAAGTGTTGATTTTTCAATGATATCATTCCTTCTAACATGTATTAGCCAGGTTTTGGTTATCTACTGCTGTATTACAAACCATACCGAAATTGTATGGTTAAAGCACCTACTTTACTGTCTGTTATGATTTTGTGCATTGATAGGATCAACTGGTGGGGTTCTTTAGCTTCACATGATATGAAGTACAGTCGTGTAGGAGTTGGATTTAACTAGGACTTCCAAGATGGCTGACTGACATGGCTGGCAGTTAAAATTAGCTGTTGTCCAGAAACTCTGCTGAGGCTATGGATCAGTGTCCCAAAATTTAGCATCTCCTTGCAGGTTTGGATTTTCACTGCATGGTTCATGGGTTCTGAGAGGGAGCATGATCGTGCCAGATCCAGTGTTCTAAGAGTAAGGAAACAGATGCTTTCCTTACCTTCCTGAAGTTTAGACCCAGAATTGTCACATATCCCCTTCTATCACATGCAGCCAGCCCCTATTCAATCTCTTACCTCTAAATGGAGAAAGTAAATAATCTTTAACCCATCACAATTGGCATCCTTCTATTTTAAAAAGAAAAAAGTAAAACCTATCTGTCGTTCTTTGTCCTCTTTAGGTGGTGGGGGAAGGACATTAGTATAAATGTATAGATCTATTTCTGTTCATTATTTTATGATCTCTTGCCATCATGATTAATTTGAGACTTTAATTACCCCAAATTTGACCAGCTAAAACCCCTTCACACCAACTTCAGTGAGCACATGTTCTGTTGACATTGACTTCATTAACGTGTGAGCCCTTTCTTGCTTTGGCATAAAAGGATGGCTTTTATTCTAGGCTCAATCTGTACTTTTCCTGAAATTAGCAATTTCTCCAAGGAATTCTGATACTAAAAATGAGAAATGATATTTAGAAACCAATAACTAAGAAACAGGTGTGCTAATTGGTTTTGCAATGTCAGTCCTTCCTACTTATTTATTTATTTATTTATTTGAGTGAGACAGAGAGCATGAATGGGCGGGTGGGGAGGAGCAGAGGGAGAAGAAGACTCTCTGCCGACCAGGAAGCTTGACACAGGGATGGATCCCAGACCCTGAGCCGAAGGTAGACACTTAACTGACTGAGCACCCGGCCTCTGAGTCTCTACTAATACTTCTAATCCAAATTCAAAACCAGTTTTTTAAAAGATTTCATTTATTTATTTGACAGATAAAGATCACAAGTATGCAGAGAGGCAGGCAGAGAGAGAGAGGAGGAAGCAGGCTCCCCGCTGAGCAGAAAGCCCGACGCAGGGCTCGATCCCAGGACCCCGAGATCGTGACCTGAGCCGAAGGCAGAGGCTTAACCCACTGAGCCACGCAGGTGCCCTCAAAACCATTCTTTTTTTTTTTTTTTTAAGATTTTATTTATTTATTTGACAGAGAGAGATCACAAGTAGGCAGAGAGGCAGGCAGAGAGAGAGAGAGGAGGAAGCCGGCTCCCTGCTGAGCAGAAAGCCCATGTGGGACTCGATCCCAGGACCCTGAGATCACGACCTGAGCCAAAGGCAGCGGCTTAACCCACTGAGCCACCCAGGCGCCCAAAACCATTTTTATTTGTATTTCATTTCTCCAATAGTAAGAAATGGGTTCAAAAATATATTCCTACAAATAATAACATTTTCTCACTTACTTTGCTCTACTGTGACCTTTGATAAATACAAAACAACTTAGCAATTACCAAGCCAAAACCACTAAGAAGAAAACTTGCAAAATGAAGTGAAAATTTTTTTAGTAGTTATTTTTGTCCTGGGAACATATTCCACTAAGAGAATACAATCAGAACATTATGTTGAATAGGTATTTGAATAAATTATTTTATCTTTATGGTTATATATCTTTTTGCTGGATGGCCTGACATTATGTACTTCCTGATATGATATTTTAGAAAGTAACCAAACTTGCCTCTGTGAAACATTTTTAGAAAAAAAATTTTTTTTTAAAGATTTGTATTTATTTATTTGACACACAGAGATCACAAGTAGGCAGAGAGGCAGTCAGGAGAGAGAGATTGGAGGAAGCAGACTCCCTGCCAAGCAGAGAGCCGGATGTGGGGCTAGAATCCTGGGATCATGACCTGAGCCAAAGGCAGAGGCTTTAACCCACTGAGCCTCCCAGGCACCCCCCAATTTTTTTTTTTTAATTTGAACTTAATCATGAGAAAATAGAAAAATTCAAAATATGCAAGCTTTCAAGGGAACTCCTCAAATTATTCCATCTCATAAAGAACAGAAGGAGGAAGTAAAAGGCTCGTACTCCCCCCAAGATGGGGCGTGTAGTGCATCATCCTTGATTAGACCTTGGGTTAGAAAAATAGTTATAAATTATATCTGGGGAGTAACTGTAGGAGTTTAATAATGAATTATACCTTTAATGATAGTATTAAATTACTGTTATTTTCTTATCTATGGCAATGATGTTTTACATAGGAGAATGCTCTTACTCTTGGGATCTACAACAAAATCAAATTTCACAATGCCTGTTACATTTTTAGATGGTCTGAGCAAAGGGAAAGTGTTTTTGTAAGTATCATACACACACACACACCCACCTATTTGCAGACCAGGAATATAAATGATGACACCCAAACTAAAATATTAAAATAATAGAACTCTAATAGACAGCACAAGCTTAAAAAGTTTTCTAAAGGGTATCCTGGGTGGCTCAGTTGGTTAGGCGTCTACCTTCGGCTCAGGTCAGGATCTTGGGGTCCTGGGATTGAGCCCCACATTGGGCTCCCTGCTCAGCAGAGAGCCTGCTTCTCCTTCTTCCTCTGCTACTGCCCCTCCTTGCTCTCTCTCTAATAAATGAAAAATCTTAAACACACACAAAAAAGTCTTCTACAGCTTTGTATGCTATAAATCAGTATTTTACCAACATGGGTCAGCGCACCTATGGCCCACAGAATTATTCATAGGTTTGTGTTCAATGTAGATACCTGGGTCCTATGCCAGATAATGTCGGGACATAGGCCCTGAAATTTATATTTTGTCAAATGGACTAAATGTCCTTTATGAATATCAAAATATCCAGAACAATAGTTGTGAGGACAGACTGGCTATTTAATACATTACAATTGGATTAATTAAACTAAAGCTGTGAAGCAAGTAAGGCATTTCCCTTGATAATTTTAGTGGCTCCCCTTGGAATAAAGAAAAGCACTAGAATCTTCAGCTGAGAAATGTAAGATTCTGTGTGAACAGTCGTCAGCTCTTTCAAATTTTATGTAATTTTCTCTATCTGTGCACTACATACAACCTCCTTAGTACTCTACTTCCAACGAAGCACATGACCTTTCAGTCATATCGACCACTGATTGCTACTGTAGCATATTTGGAAGTTTTTTGTGACTTGGTTCCTATTTTCACCTCCCTATGCAATGCTTTTGCTTAGCACCAACTCCCAGCCTCTACCCCAATCTGTCTAAATCTCCTCCAAATTTCAGAACTCTTTAAGATTTTATTTATTTATTTATTTGAGAGAGAGCATGTGCAGGGTGAGGGGCAGAGGGAGAAACAGACTCCTACCTGAGCAGAGACTCCCCTGCCCAGTGTGGGGCTTGATCCCGGGACTCTGGGATCATGACCTGAGCAGAAGACAGAGTCTTAACCAATTGAGCCACCCATGCTTTAACTCTGTTTAAATCTTCAGCTCTTTCTGATATTCCTACTCCATATCCCATCAGCACTTCATACTTCTACGAAAGCATGTATGCCTTGAAGAAGGATCACTTGTGGCATGCACCAGTATGATTATGTATCTGTATGAGTCCCTAGAGGATTAGTCCAGGATTTGTAATCCCTAGCTCATCTAACATGTCATTTTATTTATGGAAAGTGTTTAATACTTGCTTGTTGACTATAATAAAAATGTTTAATGTTTTCCCACCTTTTATGTACCATTATACTAAGCCTTGTAGTTCACTACAAAAATTTAAAGGGCTTCCCAAGAGATACCTACCCTTTCACTTTTCATAATAAGTAAATGACTAATTTGTAACCACAATATTTATTGTGACATAGTCATTACTTCTACAGTAAGCTACCAGGGCCTTGATTTTTCACTAAGAATAAGGTAGGGTACCATTGTAGACATGATTTATGTTTTAAAAGGATCACTCTGGGCTTTTCTGTTGAGTCAGACTGAAGACTGTTTCTTCTAAAAAGAAACAAGGGACTAAGCAAAGACAGAAAAGGAGACTAAGACAAAGGAAGGGCTGAAGCAGGGAAACCATTTAGGGAACTACTGACATCACCCAGGATTAAAATGATGGTGCCTTGAACCTGGACTATTGCAGGGCAGAACCTTAGAACTATCTGAGTTCTGAGTATCCTCTGAAGGTAGGCTCCTGTAGGATTTCCTGGTGAATTGGATGTGGTATATGTAACAAGAAAGCGGTCAATTTAACGATTTTGAACTAGGGGTGCCTAGGTGGTTCAGTTACGCATCTGCCTTCGACTCAGTCATGATCCAAGAATCCTGGGATGGAGCCCCGTATCGGGCTCCCTGCTCAGTGAGGAGTCTGCTTGTTCCACTGTCCCTCCCCACTGCGTGTGCTCTTTTATAGAGTAAGGATTTTTGAACGAGATAACTGAGTGATGGACTGGCCATCAACTGAAATAGGAAAAAACATTAGGTGGAACAGGTTTGTGTATGGGGGGGGAGATACCCCAGATCTCAGTTTTGACATGTTACATTAGACATGTCTAAGGAGATCCTTGAATATATGGGTATAGAGTTCAAGAGGGAGGCCTTGGCTGGAGATAAATTTGGAAGTCAGGGAGGGAGAGTGGGTACAGAGGAAGACCTGCAAAAGGGAGCAATCATGAGTGATGCAGGGAAGAAACAGAAGAGTATGGCATCTGGAAGGCAAATGAGAACAGTACAGTAAGGAAGGAGAAGTGGTCCTCCATGATAACTTCTCACAGGACATGTAAGATGAGGACTGGAACTGGCCAAATGGATTCAGAAAACTGGTAGGTTAGGAAAGCAGTTCTGAACTAGCACCGGAAATAAAAGCCTGATAGAAGAGTGTTTAGAAGGGGCACCTGGGTCACTCAGTCGGTTAAGTGTCTGCCTTTGCCTCAGGCCATGATCCCAGGGTCCTGGGATTAAGTCCCAAGTGGGGCTCTCTGTTCAGTGGGAAGTTCTGCTTCTCCCTCCACCCCCCACTTGTGCTTCCTCTCTCTCACTCAAAAAAATAAAGTCTTAAACCTGCCCACCCCACCCCCCAAAAAACCCACAAAAGGTGTCCTATTTTAGGCCACCCTTAAAAAAAAAAAAAAAGATGTTTAAAGGAAAACAGAACAGGAAATTGAGATTCTGGATCCCTTGAAGGATTTTGCTACACAGGGGCACACAGAAATGAGGTGGTAGATGGCAGGGGATGTGAAAATAAAAAGGTGTTACTTTACTTGGGATTTTTTTAAACTGGGAGAATTCTGAGATCATGACCTGAGCCGAAGGCAGAGGCTTTAACCCACTGAGCCACCCAGGCGCCCCTAAACTGGGAGAATTCTATACCAAAAGGAATGCCACTTTCTAGTAGAGAGAAACAACACAGGAGAAATGGAGACTTCTAGAGGCGAGTTCTTGAGAAGAGAGGGAAGAGCTGGGCTCCAGTGCCCACGTGGGAGGCTGTGTTAGGTGAGAACAGGTATGGCTCCTCTTGGTTAATAGGCAGTACCACAGATTAAACATCCTGTCCTCTCAAAATTCCTCTGCTGAAGTCCTAATCCCTAATGTGATGGTATTTGGAGGTGGGGTCTTTGGGAAGTAATTAGATCAGGAGTGTAGAACAGCTATGATGGGATTAGTGCCTTTATTAGCAGATTAAAAGAGAAGCAAGGGGAGACCTAATCCCTCTCTCTCTCTCTCTCTCTCTGCCACGTGAGGATACAGGAAGACTTCCCTTTGCAAACTAGGAAGAAAAGTTTTCACCAGCAACAAAATCAGCCAGTACCTTGATCTTGGGCTTCCCAGCCTCCAGAAGTAAGTGTCTGTCATTTAAACCTCCCAGTCTGTAGGGTTTTATTACAACAGCCCCAGAGAAGACAGGCAGGAAGACAGAGCTGTGATGCAACCACTGGAGAAAGGGTGAAAGGAGAGTCCCCCAGGGTAGGAGAGCCACAGTGAAGTCTGGAAATAGTACCAGACTTAACCGAAGGACCTGAATCAGTCTTGAGAAAATTCTGGTCCTAAATTCTGGAGTTAAAGCTTCAGCGTTCTCTAGCATCTTCAATCTGGAAAGCTCCACAGCTGTTGCTCTAACAGCTTCCAGAGGGTTTCTGATGCCTTAAATGTAAAAGATGCTCTACCTCCTCTTAGAGCTTTCAAGGACATCTGTTGATATCTACTGTTTTCCAAGATTCTGGAAACCTGTAGGATTAGACACTAGTCTCCAGGTCTTTTTTCTCTAGAACTAATCTGCACAGGTTAGTTCTAGAAGCACCAGTTGTGATATAAACAGCAAGATGAACAAAACCAGAGCAAACCCTGAAGAAGTCACAGCCTGGCTATTAACTAGAGGAGTCAGAACTCAGCAGAACTCAGTGCAACTCAGTTGCATTCTTTAAGATCATACATGGTCTCAGAGCTCATCTCTCTCACTGATAAAGTATTGGACCAAAATTCAATTACAGATTGGATTTCATGTAACAAATGGGTGAATGATAGCATGGATTCAAAGAGCAAAAGAGTAAGCAATTTCTGTTGAGGCATGAGTTGAGATTCAGCCAGAAGGCAGGTTCAACAAGTGAGAAGATGTTTCAGGGCTTCTGGGGGTGTCATCTGAAGTTCTTTAAGTTTACCAACCTCAGCAGCATTAATTAAAATTAATTAAAGTTAGCACATTAAAAATTAAATGCTTGCAGCTTGAAGGGCAATTTTGTTTCTTAAAAAATTAAATATCCCTATACAGAGCGATCTTCTATTACAACTTACCCTGAAGAACTTTCTCTGCAGTTACCGCCATGGTAAATACTATTGTGAAATAATGCCCATTGAGAACACCTGCACTATGCACATTTCTTAAGTCACATTAAGAAATGCTTGACCAATTTAAGTTCTTAAACAAAAAGAAAGGGGAAATAAATACATCTGGGCCTCAAGACGAGAGCTGAAATCCCTAGCTCTGAGATGTAGTTAGGCTATCATTTGGAACGCATAATTTAATTTTTCTAACCCTTAGTTTCTGCTCCGTAAGGATAATAATTCCTGCCCTTGCATTGTCATTTTCAAGGATTCAATAAGATAAAATATATAAATCACCTAACATGGTCTAGGAAGCTACAGATATTTAACAGGTATTTGTTGAACCTGAGAATGACAGCAGGAAAACCTCTCAATGGAAAAGCTGAGGGGTATGCTATTATGTAAGAGACTGATAAGCAAGAAGGCTCGGGGGAGTTTCCTGATTTTAGGTACTTACATGCGTGCATAGCTTATAGCCACCTCCATTCCAGAACCTAGTATTTGCCTCAAGCTTGGGTTAAACCCCACTTTCCCTACTCCTATGCCAAAATTCCTCTGATTCAAAGCCTCCAGCTATGAAAAAGAAAAACAAAACAAAACAAAAAAACCCATTCACCATCTTTAAGAGTTGTGGGCACTGAGGCAAACATGTTGTTTGGAGAGTGGTTTGCTTAGGAACGTGTGTGAAGACGTCATGTGGGAGAGAAAGAACGGGCAGTATTTTATGGTTCTGCGCCTGAATTTTCTCAGCAGGAAATCACTTTGCCTGGACAGCCGCAATGCTTGCTAAGAACAGGATTGGCTACAGGATACTATTTCTCTTTTACGCCACAACATACAAAGTCTTGTCCTATTAACTAATAACTCTGACTAAAAACCGGTAGCCAAAAACAGAGGGGCACATATTGACAAAGGTGTCATTCCCAGATGATAAAAGATCCACCCAACTGTGAAACAGGAACCACGGGCCCACTCTGTTCTTACTACTCTCACCCCCAGGAATATTAGCATCAGTTTTTTGACATAGCCTTCTGCAGGGTACTTTGACTGCCAAGTCCAAAAGCATGTGGGAAAGTGAGCCCATGGCCTGCCTTGCCCTTCCCATCTATGTCCAAATCCTCACTGGTCAAAGTCATTGTTGGAATTGAGATTTTCCAGGAGAAATGGTAAAAGTACGAATTTACCTCAGTTCTTGCATAACACTCATGAATGTAGTTTGGGAGGAGGGTCAGCACTCCCTTGGCAGAAGCAAGGAATAAAACAAAACAACAAAATTTGAGAAAGAGAGATTCCCATTTAGACATTGCATTACTTTCCTAGGGCTGCTGCTGTACAAATTACCACAGACTGAGTGACTTAAAAACAGCACAAATATCGGGCGCCTGGGTGGCTCCATCAGTTAAGCCTCCAACTCTTGGTTTCAGCTCAGGTCAGATCTCAGGGTCCTGGGATCAAGCCCCATGTCAGGCTCCATACTCAGCACGGAGTCTGCTTGTCCCTCTCCCTCTGCTCCTCCCTGTGGGCTCTCTCTCTCAAATCAATAAAATCTTAAAAACCCACAAATTTATTCTCTTACAGTGTGGTGGCCAGAAATCTACAGTCAAGGTGCTAGCAGGCTTCCTTGCAAAGGTTCTAGTGGAGAACACTTCCTTGGCTCCTCCAGCTCCTGGTGACTATAGTCACTGGGGCTCTGTATTCACAAGGCCTTCTCCCTCTATCTCCCTCTCCCTTTATAAGGCCACATTTCATTGAATTTAGGCCCCATCTGATTAATCCAGGATGATCTCAAGACCTTCAATCACATCTGCAAAAACCCTATTTCCAGATAAGGTTGTGTTCACAGTACAGGGATTAGAATGTGGACATGTCTTTTTGGAGCCACTGTTCAACCCATTACAGACATTAAAATTTCCCTTGGCTGGGGTGCAACAGAAGTGAATTGAGTCACTGACCAGAAGGATCTGTGAATAGATCTTAGACACCATGCAACTAGGATGGCTCAAAATGAACCACCTCCTTCTTCACCCACATGGACAGTGGTTTAGTCAAAAACCTCTTCATTACAAGGTACCTGGGTGGCTCAGTGGGTTAAAGCCTCTGCCTTCAGCTCGGGTCATGATCCCAGAGTCCTGGGATTGAGCCCCACATCGAGCCCACTTTCTTCTCTCTCTCTGCCTGCTTGTGATCTCTGTCTGTCAAATAAATAAATAAAATCTTTAAAAAAACAAAAACAAAACAAAAAAACAAAAAAACCCTCTTCATTCCCTCTGAATACAGCAAAACTGCTACAGCAGAAGCTGGGAGCAGCTTATGAGAAACCTTTGTGACCTCTCTGTCCATTTATCCCTTTCTCTACCATCCACAAGAAAGTGTCTTTTAAACTGATACACCGGCACCTGCTTCCCTATTTTCAAAATTACATCAGTTGTACATCCTCATTCTTATTAGTGACTGTGCTATGCTTGCATCCCCAGCTCAAGGGAAGTATTTTTCCCCCAAATCACCACATAAATAACAGCCTATTTCGAAACAAATTGTTGCCTATAGTATGCAAGGCCTAGCTGATAAAAGTCATTCCCTGAGTTGAAATCAGGAGCAACCTCTAAAAAAGTCCCTGTTTGGCTGGAATAAAGAAACTGCAAGGTGTTGTGGAAATATCATAGACCCAGAGTCAGGCATTTCTGGATTCAAATCTAATGCTCTTCTGCATAGTACTTGCATAATCCTAGATATGGTTCTCCTCCCTACTAATTCATTCACTTCCTCATTTATAAAATGAAGTTGTTACTACTTCCTAGCGTTGTTGTGAGGGTTATAGAAAATGCAGTGTCGGGCATATAGCAGATTATGTAGCTATAATTGTCCGACAGGAATCTTCTGGAGTTCTATATAATAACTGCCATGGGAATGAGCCTTCCTATCTGAAAATCTAAATTTGAAGCTGTTCTCAAAAATCAATAGGAGTATTTGTAAAGGCCACTTTTCTTCTTGGCATTTCTGTAGTTTTGCCAATTTGGAGCCCTATGTACTGGCGAGAATATCCACCTGCCAGTTTTACTTGCAAGCATTGGATTTTTGGGGCTACCACCCAGGACGTTCTAGATGTGAAGCACCTCCTTCCAAGGTGCTCAAGGTCAGTCTCAGCTCTCAGATTCTCTATCACTCTCATTGCCTGAGGCAAGTGAACTGAGGACTGCAATGCCTCACGTAAAGCCAGTGAAACTTCTCCACTGTGACGTCTTCTCTTTATTTTACAGTTGATCAGAATCAACGTCATAATTAAAGTTTGTTTCACCCACATAGATAACACCTGGCCTAACTACATGAGAACTCTTTGACTATTGCCATTATTGATGTTTTAAGATAAATAAATCAAAAGTTCTTTCAAATAATTGGGCATTTGGCATCAGTGAGGAAATTGGGTCAAAAAAAAAAAATGACAATAGGGCTTGCTTTGAAAATAAGAAATGGACAGCAAGCTCCTATCTATAGTTGTAGGCTTTTCATAATAATTTATCACAGGGGCTGGGTCTAGGGCTTGCCCTGGGAAGAGCCAGAATTGGAGGTACAATCAACTGCCTAGAAGGCAGACCCTTGATTGAGCAAAGAAGAGTCAAAACCAGTGAATCAGGACAAAGGGCAATTACGTGCCCAGACACTCAAGGAGTATGCTAGCTCATGTATGACTTGTCATGATAGGTCTACTACACAGAAAAGAATGTAAGATTTTCACTCACACAGGTCTACAGGATAGGGCAGATGTTAGGGGGGAGAAAGGCAAAATCTACCACAGATTAGGGGAAGATATCCAGTCCAAAAGAAAGAGTACCCTGTTCAAAGACTCCAGAGATGAGCAACGAGAGACAGCTTTGCCGATGGATGGCACCACCTATGGTCAGAAGGGATACTGAAATCACAGCAGGCAAAAACAGATAGGGACATCTCCCTAGATCAGGAAAAATAGGGGAGGATGGATATGGATTAGAATCTAGTACAGGTTTCAAATGAGCTAACTATTCGTTTCAGCCATTCAATGTAATTCTACCATTTACTGTGCTCCCACTGTCCACCTACCTTGAATGGCTCAGCAGCTAGGATGATCCCTCACGGCTGTGCAGGGGCCTGGAAGCCACTTCCATTTGTTGAAATAGAAGCAAAATATGAAAAGGGTCTACCTCTACCTTGATTACTTTTTTAGAGGGGAAGAGTCAGACATTCATAAAAGTGCCTAACAGATCACAAGTCCTTAATAAATACTTGTGTAAAGACAGCATTCTCCACATGTACTCAGACATCCTCCTTAGCTTTGCTAGTCCATTGTTAAGTCAAAACAGATACAAAGATAAAGGTGAGAAAATAGCATCGAATCCCATGGGGTTAGACACTGAGCTTCTCTTACCACATTCTCTATTCCATAGCTTGGTAATCTCTTACATATGATAGCATCACCATCGTCAGAGAACCACAGAAATGAATTATTTACCCTCTGTTGCTACGTAAAACTACCTTCCACTGTAGCTAATTCAATGCTGTCTTACCTCACTTCTTAGAGCCGAATGCCCAATACCAGGTGAAATTTGGTTCAAGAGGTAGAAAAACTTAACCAGTGTAAAGACAGTTGGTCAAAAATACCCAGGATGACTCTTCGTGTGTGTGGACCAAGAACAGGAACAAAGGGGTGCCTGGGTGACTTAGGTAAGCGTCTGACCCGTAATTCTGGCTCAGGTCATGATTTCATGGGTAATGAGATCAAGCCCTGCATCCACTCTTCTCTTTCTCTCTGCCTCCCCCTCACCACTCATGCACTCTCTAAAATAATTAAATAAATCTTTAAAAAAAAAAAAAAGGAACAAAAGAATTCTAACACTTGTTATGCTTCAGAATTTTTTTTTTCTTACACATTTAATTCACAGAGAAAGGGAACAAGAAAGGATGGGTGTGGGGAGACGGACTGCTTATAGATGAGACAGGTAACAGGCATCCTGAGAAGCAGGTCTGTCATAGGACCCTACCAGCAAGCACCAGCCCAGATCCAAGGAGGTCTGGGCAGCAAAAGATTTTTGCACTGCCATCATTAGTTTTGCTCTAGCAGCAAATTATCTCAACTCTCTAGGACTCAGTTTCCTCATCTGTAAATCAAAAAGGCTGAACTAGATAATCTTTAAGTTATAGCATTGATTTGCGGGCACTCAATGGGTATCCCTTCAAGATGTGGCCCCCCTCCCTGCTAATCTCTTCGTTTTCATTTATTCAGCTCTGCTCTGATCATGCTCGGCCCTGTTTCCATGGGGAGTCTGTCTTCAGAAGCATGATTATTCTACGTGCATCCATCTGAAGCTTATTTCTGCAGTGAGCATCTGTTTCTACTCAGGTAAGAGACTGGGATGGATCTGCTCTCAGAGATGTGTGGGTCCATGTACCATGTGTGCTAGGCAGGGGAGAATCAACTGGAAAGACTGAAATGCTTGAAAAATCATTAAATGCCCCTCAGAAACCTCCAGAAATAGAAAAAGAGAAGGCAGACTTGAGTACTTGTCAATCCAGCAAAATGTGAACCTTAAACAGACTGCTGCAAAGGAGAAGCAAGCCAGCCCTGGTCTCTGTGTTCTCTCTCCCCCAGAACGAGCTCATCAGCGGGAGGGGAGAATCAAGAGGCAGTCTGCACAGAGTTCAGGCTGAGCGTCAGAGAGAAAATTGAATTCGGTAGTGGCAGAACTGGTGACTTGGAAGGGTCAACATCAACATTTAGTGATGGATACAGCTTGGGGTGACTTAGAATTTTTAAAAGTACTCAAGAAAATCAAGAGTTAAGGATCCAAGTAAACACTGTTTCAGAGCCTCCGGAGAACTGGCCAGGTTAGAATAAGCATCTGACTCCTAGAAGATGGAGAGGAAAGAAATTCAAATAACCAAGAATTGTCATAAGTATGTATTAATAATAGTGCACTGAGAAAGTATAATCAAGAGCTATAGCCTAGAAGTCAGAGAGGAGCCAAAGATGACTCGTGAATGTGTGGGAGCACTCCCCCATGGAGGACTCCCCATTCCCTGAGAGAGGCCCCAGGAAGATGATTCATTAGGGAACTCAGAGGGCAGGTGGGGAAAACAACTGGTTCAGTTTGGGACATGTTCATTTTGATGGACCCCTGACACATCCTAGAGAATCAGTCAAAGTAGACTATTGAGAGCCCAAAGCCAATGTCTAACTTGAATATAGTAGGAAAGAAAATCTGAGGGTGGGAAATACCATCGACAAGGACAGCACTGAGTAAAAGAGGAGAGGGCGTAGGAGAAAAGCTTAAGGAATCTGTCACGTTATTGTTGCACAGATGAGGACGAATCTCTGCAAAGAAGATGGATACCCAGCCAGAGAAGCAGAATAATCAAACAGAGCAGCGTAGCATCATGGAAGTCAAGGAAATAAGTGCTTCCATTTGTTGGTTTATATGTTTTTTAGGATTTTATTTATTTACTTGACAGAGAGAGAGGAGCAAAGGAGAGGGAGAAGCAGGCTCCCTGCTGAGCCGAGAGCCCAATGCAGGACTCGATCCCAGGACTCGAGAGATCATGACCTGAGCCGAAGGCAGATGCTTAATCCACTGAGCCACCCAGGCGCCCCAAGGAAATAAGTGTTTTAAGAAGACAGCGTCTAACACAGGCAGAAGGTACGGAAATTTCTGTAAGGTGAGACCTGAAATTAACAGGTTAAAGGAGATTAATGGCAGGGAGGTCATGAGTGGCAGAGTGAGAGCTGTTTCTGATGGAGTGAGGAGGGTAGATACCGGGCTAATGGGGCTGAGGATTAAATCAGAGGTGAATGAAGGGTTAATATAAAATATAATTTGGAGAAGAGGATTAAATCAGAGGTGAATGAAGGGTGATTATAAAATATAATCTGGAGAAGAGGAGAGATGAGGTAGCAACTGAAAAGGAATATGAATTTAATTTTAAAGCTTCATGGGTATTTTTAAATATTTATTTTGTTGAACTACATTTGACATATAATATATAAATTCCAGATGTCTAACATGTTAATTTGATGCATTTATATATTGTAATATAATGGCCCTTACAGGGACAGTTATTTGTACCTCTACCGTGTTACATAGAAATCCTTTCTTTTTGTAGTGCTTGGAACCATTCAAAGGTTTTCAGAAGCTGATAGGGAAGATCCAGATTATAGGGAGTGATTGAATACACAAGAAAGAATAATTTAAGGAATATGTTAACATCTAAAAATTTAGATTTAAGGGGTGCCCAAGTGACTCAGTTGGTTGGGCAACTGCCTTTGGCTCAGGTCATGATCTCAGGGTCCTTAAATTAAGTCCCAGGTCAGGCTCCCTGCTCAACAGGGGAGTCTGCTTCTCCTCCACCCCTGGCTCATGCTGTCTTACTTATTCTGTCTCTTTCAAATAAATAGATAAAATCTTTTTAAAAATGTAGATTTAAGTTGGTTATGAGATATAACCAGCAAAAACAAACAAGCAAAAAAAAAAAAAAAAAAAAGAGCCAGAGAGGAGAGGTATTTTTACAGGTGTTTAGGGTAAGTGTGAGAGCTCTACTTGGCTTCCAGACTCCTCAGACCATCTGTGGCAGGCAGGCTTGTGGGGTAGTTTTTATGGGAGTGATTTTTGGACTCAAATTGCTTGGTTTAAATCCCAGCTTTGCCACCTACCAGATTTGTGATTAAGCCAAACCGCAGAAACCCTTCAAGCCAGGGATCATCTCACCAATAAAATGGGAAGTTATAATAGCATGTGCTATAAACACACACACACACACACACCATTAATTCTGCACACACACACACACACACACCACACACACTTTTACACACAGACATACATACACACATATTTTTACATTTGGAAAGGTAACCAATAATATAATAAGCTCTATAAAAGAGTCTTAGAAATTAGGATAGCAGTTATATTTTGCTGAATTTTTAGTAAGACAATTCTATGTGAATATGTAAGAAGTCAGGTTGTTAATGGAGGTTTAATTTAGTGTGTGTTCTTTTCAGTCAGGTTTTTCTTGACCCCTTTTGGGAAATGGAGACAGCTACGTATACCCTCCACATTCCATACTCGAATGCCTCATTGAAGGATTTTAAGGAGGTCTTCCGGGAGGGAGCCCACTAAGCACACTGCAGCGATTCGTTTCATTTATTCTGTACATCTGTGCGGACTGTGTACACTATCCTAAGGCCTGGTAAAATAAAGATAGATACGATACAGTCCTCGTCCATGAGTTGCTGAATGGGGGAGACACATAAACAAACTGTGGTAAAATAAAATAATAAAGATACTGTGGGGTGTCAAGAACTGAGGCCATCAGATGAAGAGAGTGGGCCATCTATTGTAGTTTCTCTGTTGGACAAGTCAGGACTACAGCACAGCGCTCAGATCCTGGGGTCTACGAGATGGGGTAATTGGTCTGCGTGCTGTGAAGTATGGAGCCAAGAGAGATCTGAAAGTAGTGTCCAAGTGTGAAGCTGGGATCAAGCCAAATAAACCAAAGCCAGACTTCTCAGTCTTGATTATGCCCTAGAATGACCTGGGGAGCTTTTAAAAAAATATGTCTGGGCCTTCCACCATCAAGAATTAAATCAGAATTTCAGAGACATGGAATCAGACATCAATATCTCTTTTAAATACTCTCTAGTCGGAATTCAGATGCAGGGAACTCAGTAGAGAATCACGGCCCTAAAGGGTCAAGTCAGAGGAGGAGAGAGCACAGAAGTAGCAACAAGGTCTGGACCCACCCTAGATCCTCGCTGTTCAAAGATGGTCCATGAACCAACAGTGCCTGTGGGGCCTTGGAGCTCACAGAAACGCAGAACCCTGGACCTCACCCCATTAAAATCTGCACTTTGACAAATTTCTGTATAATTCCTTCATACACTAAAATTGGAGACGATTTTTGGGAAATCACAGTCACCCTCCCCGCCCCCCCCTTACTGGTCCTCTTGCTTCTACTCTTGCTCCCGACCCGAGTTTATACAGCTGAGGTTGGACCCTTGGAGACTAAGACAATGGCTGTGCCTGACCTTGCCTTAACTGCCCTGAAAAGGCCCAAACCTATATACGGAGGAGGACAGATGTCAATAACCTGTTGAAAAGACACCCTCAGGAAGCAGACCACGTGGAACTGGAAATCAAGGTGGGGAGAAGACTCTGGACAAACCCAAAATACTCAGAAAAGCCACATTCTTCTGGCAGCCTAAGACCAGGACTTACATCTGCTTTAAAATCAGAGCAGCCTTCTTGGCAATGCACACATTTGTAAATACAGTTCTATCCCCAACTCCTGCCTCCTAGGCCTTCTGTCAAGAAGACAAATTGTAATCCACACTAGGGCTATCAAGAACATATCTGATTTTTCTGACTCATTATCAGATCAGTGCTAAATTTCAATAATGAACTTGGATGCTAAATTCCAGTGATGTACTTGGATATTAAAGAGCAGATCTTTCATCAAAGGACCTGAAACTGAAATGAAAACCCTCATGAAAAATTGGGTCCCTGTCAGCCAGACAAGAAAATGTCTTGGAAACAACTATTTTGGAGACTGGTGTTTAACACTGATCGAATTTTTCTAACTTTAAGACCATAACAAATCTATAATTTATTGAATTTTAAATCTGGAGTCACAGCAATAGAAATATCTATTTATTCTAAACCACAGAATTCAAATCTCTCCTTCTTCCTATATCTAAAACTGGAATTGGAACAGGACAATCAGAAAAGTCTAGAAAGCGCCGGCTAAAGCTGTGTTATGCATCAAATATGTATAGAAACATTATTTTAAGACATAATGTTTCCTTGTTGTTTAACTCAATCATCTATAAAACACTGAACTACATTTTCTCATTTAATTCTTAACAATGCCATACAGAGATTAAATTATTTATCACCACATCCTGCCACTGAAGAATCTGAGAAAAGAATCTTCACAAAGACATGGGGCTGCCCAAAATCACATAATCGTTTGAGTTATATCTATACCCTTGACAATTTACATCAAAGCTGGATCCTTTGACTCCAAATCCCAGACCCATTTCATTCCATTAAGCTCTCTCCTATGCTTGGACTGATCACATCCTTGACAATATGCAACTTTTTTCTTATTGTCCAAAGTGTTTGAAGAAAAGCATCTGAGGCTTTCAACTGGTTCTTGCATTTGCCGCTATGGATGGAGTTTCCAGCTGAATTCTCCCAATTTCCTCAAGAAGGGGAAAAGCAAGCTCTTCAAGGCCAAACCTCAGTTCCATTCAAAGGAAACTGTCTTCTGTGGCTTATTGGTAGAGCCCCAGTGCCTCCCCAAGTCAAATTTATTCTAAAACAAATCAGAGTAGCTTTTGTTTACCATGACGCACGCTCTGTGAAGAGGGTGTCTGTGTTGGTTCTGTGATAGACGTGAGGCAATTAGTCACAGTCGTGATTTGTGGTACTATTTTAGTCAAAAGCTATAAATACATGAGTTCTGTTTTTCTTGTTGTTGTTATTGTTTGTTTGTTTGTTCTGGATTGAATTGAGCACTGATTAGCATAGCAGAATCAGCTCATAAAATGAATGCCAACATTTAAACAACAATTATGGAGATGCAATTAAAACTTAATGTTGGGAGATTTGTGTACCCTACAGGAGAACATCTGCCCAATAGCCAGGTGGGCACATGGGAATGGCGGAAGAGGAAGACTTCCTGCTGATATGAGCTACATGAGAAACATCTTGCTGAGTGAAGGTGACACCAGAGGGCAGTTTTGTCCTAAGAGGAGAAATTGAGGCAAGGGCCAAATAATATGGATATATTTTAATTTTAAATTTATATAAAGAACTAAAGGCCTTTTCAGATTTAGAAAAGACGGATTAACATAATTACTCCATTTCTATCCAATTAGAGAGCATCTGCTCTGTATTTGTATATGATTTTTTTTTCCTACCTCTGGCCAAATCTTCACAACTTATGAGAAGTATTCAGTCCCTATTCTGAAGTCACCTTATTTTTCTTTTTCCTAATTTCTGTCCTTAATTATATTAACTCTGTATTCTGTGTCTTTGCAAACTTCCTCAAATTCTTTTTGGAATGAAGTAGAAAATCATTTAATCACCGTTTTCTTTGAAAAAAATGTTTCTGTCACTGGTAGTCTGACTTCCTTCTCTGTTGCAAAATGCAAGGGCTTGGGATAGCTGTGTTCAAGGCATAAACGATGTGAGGACCTCAAAGAACCCAGTTGAAGTCTACTGACAGAAGCAACACCTAGATTAGGCACTATCCACCCTGAATCTGCTTCTTTGAACATTTGGGGACAGAAACTTTATCTTGTTCGTCTATATATATACCCACCAACTACGCTGCTTCAATACAGATCAATACAATGGTGTGGGTTTTTTGTTTTTGTTTTGTTTTAATTCAATGGAGAATTACAGACAAAATGGTAAAAAGCCCATTACATGGTATACGCTCAAGGAACCTGTCCTAAGGACGATTTCTGTGAAATGGTGACTTTTAGACTGAGTTTGTGGGCACAGTCAGATTACAGAAGTAACCTGCAACTCTGGAATCAGTATTAACCAAAACTCTGAGATGTCAAACTATTATTGAACCACCTGGAAATTTTAGTAAAAATTCCATGCAGCAATAAGGAGTAAGAAATATATCATCATCCTTAATTATCTACAGCTATTCTTCATTGAGTTAGACAGAAGCCCTAGTTCCTTTCCTTAACATTACAATAGAGGAATTAAGTGCACAAACCAGTGGATCCAGGTCTGAAATGAGAGTCTACCACTTACTAATGCTGTGACCTTGGGGCAAGTCATCAGAACACTAAGACACATTTTCTTCATCTGTAAGTTAGAAGAAATGATAGTGCCTACACCAGAGAGTTGTAGTTTGTTACATGGGGAAATGCTTTGAGGAATGCCTCCACATAGTATGTATATAGTAAATTATTAGCTAGTTCTGATTCTCTTCTCAGTATGGTTGCTTACAAGTCTACCTAGTTAGGCCAGCATGAATTCATCTGAGAAGACTTTCCATGCCCATACTCCCCAGAAGTGTAATTTCCCATTTCTAGGATCATTCTTGTTATCCCACAAAAGGTCTATAATATCTCTCATTTTAAAATACCCTCCCTAGTACCCTATTACCTCCCCTAGCTACCATCTTATTTCCCAGCTCTCCCATTTGGTAAACTCTCAGACAAGGTATGAGTTACCAGTGTTCACGTGTGGATTTCCCTTTTTCTTTTAACCCAATTCTGTTTGGTCTCCAACCTCCTCACTCTGCCAAATCCCCATTTGTCAAGGTCATAGGTCAAGGTCAGTATCCTTCATTTGCCCAAAGCCACTGGTCAATGCTCAGTCTTCCTTTTACTTGAGGTCTTAGAAGCATCTGACATAGTTGACAATTTCCTCTTTCTTAAAACCCTTCTGTCACTGGGAAATGAAGTTATTCTGGTGTTTCTCTTTCCTCATCAGCTGCTTCTTGGTTTTTATTGCCA
Source organism: Mustela nivalis (assembly GCF_964662115.1). Taxonomy (NCBI): domain Eukaryota; kingdom Metazoa; phylum Chordata; class Mammalia; order Carnivora; family Mustelidae; genus Mustela; species Mustela nivalis. The sequence continues at coordinate 35,479,602 of NC_139036.1, forward strand.
AAATATAAACTTTGTAAAAGATGGTGTTTCTCCCTTTTCTCTGTATAAGATCATCTAAGGAAGGAGTCTACTTAAAATTGTCCACTGTTCCCTGAGTTCTCCATTAATTCCAAGTGGTTCATCTACATTTGGGTTTTTTGGAGGTTTCTCAGCCATTTCATATCTTGATTTTACCCTGAAGCTTCATCCATGCCCTTTTTAGTAGACAGCATCACTATTCACTTTCTCTCAGGAAAAAGAAATACAAACACACCCCAACACTGAGCTAAAATATAAACTCTTTCCTGTGGTCCTCTCGACCTTCTTTCTCAATCATCATCTTATTCTCTCAGTGCAACCCACATTGGTCATCTGACTGATCTCTAACCATACAACGTAGTTTGTTTCAGGGCCTTCATTGGTGAGGGTCTTTCTGCCTCCTTGAAATGATCTCTTCCTACAGAATTCACAAGTTTTACTTCTTTGTTTCAACACAAATGTTACCTCTTCAGAGAGGTCTTTCCTGATCACTTTTTCTAACATAGACCTCCCAATATTTCCCATCCCTTAATCTTCTATTAATTTGTCACATAGTTTTATATTACCATTGCTTATAATCATAAGATCCATTTATTCACTTGCTTATTGACTGTCTCATATCCGGAAGAATTTTAAGCTCATTTAGAGCAAGGTTTTTGTTTCTTTCCTCACTGTGTCCCCATTTTCTGCTTATAATAAATTCTCCACAAGTACCTGTGAAATAGTTGAACTATAGAGATGGGACTTGGTTAAGGAAAGGTCTGAGTCAAACCTGGACCCCTGAAGACCATATACACAAAATGTATATTCTATTTATCTAAAGACTTTCTATTTTCATTTCCATCCTCAAAGCTCCTAGATACTGCAAGAATACTGAATCTAAAAGCAAAAATATGGAAGTAGTGGCTCTAGCCTGTCATTTATAATCTAACCCCCCCCCCCCCAGGGAAAGTCACTGGAACCAGCAACTCAATTCCCCAAGTTGTAAAATGGTGATCATAACAGCTGCTATCCCTAACCTAGAGAATTGTCGAACAAGAAAGGAAATCATCACTTACTATGAACCTACTATACATCAAGCATTGTATACTCAGATATGTCTTCCATACATATTTCTCTTCTGAATTATTACAATGACTTTCTAACTCATTTCCCTGACTTTACCCAGGAAATCCATTTAAGATGGCCCTAGAGTAATTCTAAAAATATAAATCAGATCCTATCACATTCTTAATGACCAGGACACCCTCCTGCAGCTCTCTGTTGGCTAGATATAAGTCCACATTCCTTGGAGTTCCAAAAACAAACTTTTAAATTCTGGCCCCTCCCTCGTTCTCTTGTCTCATTTTCTAGAACTCAATTTCCCTCCATTCCACCATCTGATTTTCTTAAAGTATCACTCACTCATTTGTACTTAAATAAAACAGACTATATCTTACCATTTGATTCTTTATTTACTCTGTCCTCCACCTGGATCTCTTCCCAACCTCGACTGTAAAATTCCCATTTACTCTGTAAAGTTCCATAGACATATAATCGTCTGTATGAAGTCTTTACTAGAACATGCCCCAAATTCCAGAAGTCAACCACCCTGTATTATTTCTACACTTTTTACATGCAGTCATCACCCTTAAAACATCATACTAATTTTTTTTGGTTGTCTCATATACTACGAGTTCCTTGAGAGCTATAACCAGTTCTTAATCACCTTTGTATCCACAGATAGCAAATTCTCTAAGTGTTTGTTGAAAGAATGAATGAACCACCTCATACACTCATAGAATTCTTCCCTATAAGTAGTTATTATTTTTCTCACACTCAACAAAGAACACTAGATAAGGTAAGGACCATCCAAACCAGGACATGTTGGAACATGGAAAAGGAATCATTAAAAATTTCTCTGGGAAGACAAGCATAGATTAGGAGGGTTGGAAGACTTAGGGTCGCCATATCTAAAAGGCCCTACCAGAGCTGGTGTCCCTTGATCTCACTCATTGCTCTCCAGCCCTTGTGGCCTCCTGTGTGTTCCTAGAGCACACCAGCATGCCTCCCCCTCACAGCATCTGCAAGTCCTATTAAATGTTACCTTATCCAAGTAACCTTCCTTAATGGTTCTCTAAAACTGCATACATATTCCAACCCACCTCATTCTCCATCACCTAAACTTCATTTTTCATCATAGACCTGGTTACCATTTGGCATCCTTGATTGTTTTTATTTATTTTCTGTAGTAGGTGCTGGGAAGTTATCCAAAGGTTCAACTGGTAGAGCGTGAACAGTTAGCCAGAAAGGGGATGTTGGTCCTAAAATAATGGAGAACTTTAAAAGATTGACAGAAAGGTTTGAATACCATTTTGTTGAAAATGTGAAGCCTCTGGAGATTTCTGATCAGGCAACCAACATGATGGAAGCTCTGTTATAAGATTAACAGGATATGTGTGCATCAGCAGAGTCCTGGTCTTCCAACCGTTGATTTCAAGGACTGCGTTCTCACTGGTTGGTAACTGACTTCAAGTACTGTTTATGCCCTCAGAGTTCTCCTGTCTTATAATCAGATATTCTGCATATCAAGAGTGGTCTCAATAGCCCAAGTTTATCACTTCCTCTAGCAACACCTAGTAAGGACCATAGATAGGACCCATAAGGCTCTTTCCAAAGAAGGCAGCCCTGTGAACCCAGATCACATTCTCCAATTAGTCCCACCTCCTTTGTATCTTCTGTATTCCACAACCAAGTAGTTTCAGAAGGCCTTGCAGCATGACCCAGCTGCATGAAGAATTAAGTCAGGAGTAACAGAACTTCACATTTTGAAATAAAGAGACAAGGAAGAGAGTCCAGAGTGACACCAAGTTTTCAATCCCAAGTGATGGAAAGAGCAATGATTCCATTTGCATTAGTGGGAGAACCAGAGAAAAAAAATCATTTCATTTTAAAACATGTTGATTTGAAGACATGACAAACTTCAGATAAAATATCTAGCACATATTTGGAAATGTAGGATTCGAAATTAGGAAATAAATCTGCATCTAGGACTCAGATCTGGGAATCATTTGCATCGGTGTGTTATTTGAAGCTGAGAAAGCAAGTCAGATGAGCAAAAAATAAATTGAGGGAAAAAAAAAACTAGCAAGTTTTTAGAGCCAATTTAAGCAGGATGAGGAGGTAAACAAGTGAGGGAAGAAGTGTTAAGTAGAAAAGGGAGGGTTGCTTTAATAACACGTGGGTGGTGAGTATTTCTGGGAAGACAGTGGAGTAAGAGGGACCCAAGCTCCCCGGCCCCAGTGTTATCTACAACTAGGTAAAATTAACATCAGGGTAAATAACCCAGAAAACAACCCAAAGACTGGCAGAACAGACTCTACAGCTGAATGTAGAGAAAAAGCCACATCAAAGAGGGTAGGAAAAGTGGAGGTGGGGTGCAGAGCTAAACGGAGCTGCAGGACTGTCCACGGGAGGGATGGACCTGAAGGTGCAGAGAGGGGAGGAAAACAGACCCTCGCACTGAGGAGCCCACCCAGGAAAGATGACTCCCCGTAACATCTGGCTTTGAAAACCAGAGGGGCTGAATTTCCAGAGTTCTTATAACCCACAGGACTTAACATCCAGAATTTAAAAAAGAAATCAGTGGCTCCACTCAAGGACAGCTGGTTGGCCAAGAGGAAGCAGAGTCCCCACCCTTTAAGAGACAGCACAAGAAAGAGCCTGCGGAGACACTGTGTAAAAGCGATGGTTTGAAAAATGCCTGGGGCATATGAGAGAGAGAGAGAGAGAGATACTTTACTCATCTCAGAGGGGTTCTAGAAGAACAGAGATCACTGGAAGAAGACTCATCCAGAAATAAAGGAGCCACCAGGAGCCATTCCCCTCCTCTACCCCCCATCATAAGTATATGGCCACCTTGGGACTTCTGTCCCAGGAGTGGGCTAGGGGCTAGGGGCAGACAGCTGGTTGGCCTGCAGGCCCGCCCACCAATGGAAGCTTCTTAGGGGACAACACAGGGAAAGCACACTACAGTTTGATGCTACCGCACCTCGTAGACGCCTGATCTGACTCCACGCAAGCCCGGGCAGCCCTGCCCTGGCCCACTAACAGTCCAGGGACCAAACACTTGCCCACAGCTGGCAAAGAGAGCTACTGCAGATGACAGCCCTGAAGGAAAGAGCAGTCCAGCTACCAACAGCAGGGCATAGGCGACACACATAGCAGATGCCTCGGAAATGCCCGGTTCCGGTGTAGAGGGGAGACTGCACCACAGGACGCCTCAGGACCTCCTCCTCATAAGGTCACTACTTTCCGAAGCAGGACATAGAGCTGACTTTCTAACGCCCAGAAACAAAGAGGGCCACACAAAATGAGACAGGGGAATATTCCCCCAAGTAAAAGAACAGGACCCACCCAGAGCAAGAGACCTAAAGAAAACAGGAGTAATCTGTCTGATGAAGAAATCAGTGATCATAAAGAAACTGGAGTTGAGAAGAGAGTGGAGGACATCAGTGAGACCCTTAAAAAAGAGAGTAAGAACCCATCAGAGATGAAGAACACAGGAAATGAAATTAAAAATATACTAGATGGAATAAATAGTAGATAGAAGAGGCAGAAAAATGAATCTGTGACCTGGAAGACAGAGTAACCAAGCTGAGGCAGTGAAAGGGGGAAAAAAAAATAGACAAAGGGGTGCCTGGGTGGCCCACTTAGTTCTAAGTGTGTGGCTCTTGATTTTGGCTCAGGTCTGGATCTCAGGGTCCTGAGATCAAGCACAGTGTAGGGCTCTGCACTTAGTGCATGTGTATATGGAGCAGTGACGGTGGGGGGGTGGCTTCCTCCTCACCTTCCCTCTACCCCTCCCCCTACTCATACTCTACCACTTAAAATAAATAAATAAATAAATCTTAAAGAGAAAAAACAAACAAACAAACAAAAAACAGCCAACATCACACTCAATAGTGAAATACTGAGAGCTTTTTCCCTAGGGTCAGGATCAAGACAAGGATGCCTACTCTCACCACTTTCATTCAACATACTGTCAGAAGCCCTAGCCATGGCAATCAGAAAAGAAAAAGGAATAAAAGGCATCCAAATTGATGAGGAGATGCTAAAGCTTTTGCTGTTTGCATATTACATGATACTATATGTAGAAAACCCTGAAGACTACAAAAAAATTACTAGAACTGACAAAAGAGGGACACCTCAATAGCTCAGTGGATTAAGTATCTGCCTTCAGCTCAGGTCATGATTGAGAACAGAGTTCTAGTATCCAGCACCATGTTGGGCTCCCTGCTCAGTGGGGAGTCTAATTCTTCCCCTGCCTCTCCCTGCTGTTGGTACTCTGTCTCTCTATCTCTCTCTCAAATAAATAAAATCTTAAAAAACAAAAACAAATGAATTCAGTAAGGTCACAGGATACAAAGTCAATGTACAGAAATCCATTGCATTTCTATACACTAATAATGAAGGAGCAGAAAGAGAAAACGGTGGTGAGGCTGCGGAGAAAAGGAACCCTCATGCAATGCTGGGAATGCACAATGGTGCAGCCAGTGTGGAAAATAGGATGGAGGTTCCTCAAGAAATTAAAAATCGAACTACCCTATGATCCAGTAATCCCACTACTGGATATTTACCTAAAGAATATGACAATACCAAGTCAAAAGGATATACGAACCTCTATGTTCACTGCAGCATTATTTGCAACAGCCAAATTATGGAAGCAGCCCAAGTGTCCCCTGACAGATGGATAAAGAAGATGTGGTGTGTGTGTGTGTATATATATATATATATATATATATATATATAATAAATTATTTATATATTATATAATATATATTATTATATAAAATATATTATATAATATTATATAATAATTCCAAATATATATATATATATATATATATATATATATATATATATATAATGGAATGTTACTCTGCCAGAAGAAAGAATGAAGTCTTGCCATTTCCAGCAACTTCTATAGATCCAGAGAGTAAACTGCTAGATGAAATAAATCAATTAGAGAAAGATAGTAACTCACATGTAGAATTCAAGAAACAAACAAAGCCAAAAAAAAAAAAAAGAGAGAGAGTGACAAACCAAAACCCAAACTCTTAACTACTGAGAACACACTGATGGTTACCAGACGGGAGGTGGGTGGGGGGATGGGTGAAATGGGGGATGGGTGAAATGTCATGATGAGCCCCAGATGACACACGGAAATGCTGAATCACCATATCGTCCACCTGAAACTAACAGAATACTGTATGTAGGCTAACTCTACTGGAATTAAAATTTTAAAAAGAAATAACATGTGAGTGGTTGATGCGTATAGATATTAGAGTAGAATGTTTAGAAGAGCTACTCTCAGGAGAGGAGTAGACTCTTTAGGGGCAACACGATTAGCGAGGAGCCAAGAGGACTCAGTGGAGACCGATCTCTGAAGAGCTGAGGCGGCATGGTTTTCTAACTTTATAGAACAATCTAAGACTAGGAATAGAAACAGCAAGTACTGGGAACTTCTGCCCACTGGCATTTTACCCAGTAATTATAGAACTGACCTGATATCTAGGGACTGCCTGAGTATACACAGTCTAGCAAAACGTAAGGAATTCTAGGATGTGAAGTAGCACAGAGCAGATAGCTCCAGCTGAGGGAACCACCCCCTCCTTTTGTTCTGGAAAAAAAATCACCAAGGTCATTGAAATCTAACTATACAATCAGACAGAAGAGGTAGTAGAGTATCAAAGCTGGGCAAAAATTAATTCTAATCCTTCCGTGGATTTCTGAGCCATTTATTGGGTGATTGAATGGTTCAACAGGTCTGAAGCACAGACAATGTATCCGGCACTTTCCTCAGCTCTGGAGATGGAAAAATCTCAGATGAGCGGGGAGATAAGGCAGAGAAATCTGAAGCAACTTAATGAGGGTCCCACAAGAAACTTATGGTAAAACCTCCTGAGGCCCAGTCTATGCTTTTTGCCTTCTGTCCAATTTCTTACATTTCTCTCTAACCAAGTGCTAATTTATTTTTTCCAAATCTGGATGAATTTCTTTGAAAGTCCTTGTATCTTCTGGCATTTTCTAATTTGTTCTGATTTTATAGGTTGCCTCACTTAATCAAAATCCTGTTTCTCTGACTATAAAATGATAATATAGCTATAACCTGCACTTGCTTATACATGATAATAAGCATTACAGAGACAGAGTCACCTGAGTTCCTTGGAGAAAGGCACTATGGAGACAAAGGCAGATATTCAATATTGCAAATAATCTCATCTTCTCTTACTATCAAATGTTCATTTAAATTGCATGAAACAGAAAAAAGTGGCTTCTTTAAAATTCCATTGTAGAAAGATATCCATTCTGATCTAGCTGTGTCATAAAAGTAAGAAGGGGAAACACCATTCTTTGTACTTGGAACAAACAGAAAATTGCTAGTTTCATTTCACTAACAGGCAACTCAGGGGGGCTGCCTTTATTAGCAGTACAGGAAGAAGACCTCTTCATAGGAAAATAGTTAACACTATTTTGTAGTCCTCAGAGGGGGAGAAAAACAATGAGACCCATAACTACAGGAAACAAAGAGTTGCTGGAAGGGGAGGCCCTTGGGGGATGGCATAACTCGATGACAGGCATTAAGGCAGGCACATGATGTGATGAGCATTAGGTGTTATACACAACTGATAAATTATTGAACACTACATGGGATCCTAATGATGTACTCTAAGTTGGCTAACTGAACTTAAATAAATGAAAGAAAACAGTAACTTTGTTTTGTTATACATGATGGATTCTTTGGAAAGTAGGTGTGCCCTGCCCAGTGCAAGTTAATCCATTTTTTTCCACCCTGGTGGTGCTGAATTGTTTTGTTGTCAGCTTGGCTGCCCTGGGAACTGCATTTTCCAGAACTCACTTTGCTGTAAGGTTCTGGGTCAGGCAGATGAAGTTGCAAGAATTAGGTGAGGAGGAAGTACAGCTACGACTGTTAACCTTTGACATTGGTGGCTGGCTGCAGGTGATGAGAGAGCGAGATGTGCTGGCAGGTTCCAGTCTGCCCAGATTATTTTCTTAGCTGCCACCCCTGCCGTGGCAGGCAGAGTTCTAAGAAAGCCCCAAGCTTCTGGCTCCCTGATGTACTCCCCTTGTGTAAGACCTGCCACTGGACGGCTGGAGGGAGGATGCGGACCATGAATAAGATAGGCTACCACTCCCACAGCTAGGTTAACTTTGAGTTAATCAAAAGCAAGCTTCTCTAAGATGGGCCTGACCTAATCTTCCAGAGCCTTTATTTTTATTTTTTTAATTTATTTAAAAAAAAATTTTATTTTTTTAATTTATTTGACAGACAGATCACAAGTAGGCAGAGAGGAAGGCAGAGAGAGAGGAGGAAACAGGCTCCCTGCTGAGCAGAGAGCCCAATGCGGGGCTTGATCCCAGGGTCCTGGAATCATGACCTGAGCTGAAAGCAGAGGCTTTAACCCACTAAGCCACCCAGGCACCCCCTTCCAGAGCCTTTAAAAGAAGGTCAAGGTCAAGTGTCAGAGAGGTTCATTCCTACTGGCCTTGAAAACAAAGCTTCCCTGATATCTACATCATCAGAGAAAAGAATTCTGCCAATGACCACATGAGCTTGGAAGAGACCCCAAGCCTCAGATGAGACCCCAGCCCTTGATGACAGCATGGTGACAGCCTTGTTAGACCCTAAGAGGAGGAGCAGGCTAACCTGTGTCCAGGATCCTGACCCACAGAAAACTGTGAGATAATAAATACATATTGTCTTAAACTGGTAAATTCATGGTAATCTGTTACATACTAACAGATAACTAATATATCCATTGTGATAATGTGTTACATATTAACATAAGCAGATAACTAATATATCTGTTCACCAAAAGAAACCCCAGGTGCACCCTATCCAATGCCTTGCTGAAAATTCAAAGGCAGCAGCCATGAAGAGCAAAGACATTTATAGACTTCATCAGCCTTTCTTGATGGTCTTACTCTAACAGCTAGACATACCAGCTTCGATATTCCCCTACAAGTTCTAACTCCCCAGCTCCTTTTGTAATTGTGTAGCATCTAATTTGTATAATAACTTTCTCACTTTGTGACACTCATAGTGGCTCTGCTTCCCTGAATGAACCATGACTGATACGGTGACGGGTCCCAGAAGTGGCACTAAGACAACAGAATCTTTAGAATGGAGATCTGGAATTGGCTTTAACATCTAATTAGACTTATGGACATCAATGACCTTGTCACCAGTGTTAGCACACTGGTAGTCCAAGGAATTCCAATCGACAATCCAAGTGACAATACAGAAAACTAAACTGTCACCTCTAGACATCTATATTCAAGCACCCATACAAGGCAGTGTTTGGAGGACCAAGTGGTTGCTGCTATAAACATTTTTAGTTAAAATAAAGCATATGGACATTACTTGGCCAATTATAAATGCACTAGAGCACTCAGAGAAATACAATTATGATCTTGTGGCTTTAAATTCCCACTGCAAGGTCCAGTAAAAAATCAGAAAGCTTTAGGGCGCCTGGGTGGCTCAGTGGGTTAAGCCGCTGCCTTCGGCTCAGGTCATGTTCTCAGAGTCCTGGGATCGAGTCCCGCATCGGGCTCTCTGCTCAGCGGAGAGCCTGCTTCCCCCTCTCTCTCTCTGCCTGCCTCTCCATCTACTTGTGATTTCTCTCTGTCAAATAAATAAATAAAAAATATTAAAAAAAAAATCAGAAAGCTTTAGTAACTGCCCTAAAAGAAAACCTTATCTCCTATAACTATAGGCACAAGATTTCTGAAAATCAAACCAAAGTCTAATCCTCTGGGTGACTTAAGTACAATACAGATGCAATCCACAATTGCACAGGGCTTTGTTGTTGTTGTTGTTGTTGTTGTTGTTGTTTTAATGTTATAGTGAGGGTATTGATGGAGAAGGAGAAGGATGTTGGAAGTCTGGATGGAGGGATTTAATGGGCAGAGTCTAATGAAACTGAGCACATTACACCCTGAAAATTCTGCTGAGCTCCCTTTTCCAACAGTAGCAGACCTTACTCCCTTATATGAGTAATATCTCTCCATGGCTGAAGAACATGCATTTACTTCCCATGAAGTAGTTACCTACAGGGGATTGCTGGTCCTCCTCAGGACCTTCTCCCAATACCTGCCATTGTTTCTAGGCCCAAGTCCTGGCATAACCTATAGGGTCAGATGCAAACTACAACCCATGGAAAGGAGCCCTATGTACATAAAAAGAAATGTGAGATTTTTCCAATTCCAATTTGGTTAGAGCTAAAGCAGTAATCAGAATGGTTGAAAGCACAAAGATCACTGATGTTGGCTAATTGAACATATTGTCCTTGGGACTAAAAGATCAGAAAATTAGAGTTTTGACTTTTATAAGTGAAAAAAGGTTCTACATCAGATGAAATCTGTCTTGAATTGTCAAAATACAGCCCCCAACTTGACCTAAGCCAGCTTACAGACCTAGTCACTTGAGTAAAGTGGAATCTGAGTCCCCTTGAGAAAGGAATCTGTGCATGCTAAAACTGCATGCCTCAAATCCTTCTCCTGCTCTTCTCCAGTGTGACCAGTGACCATTTAGGGAGTTGGCTTGGTCAGAAGAGGTGGGGGAATGTTATGCTGGTCTTTCAAGAATTATTACACAACAGCTCTGAACTGACACTAATTTCTGGTGACTTAAAATGTTACTGTGATCTACCATTCAGAGCAGGGGCTTACGGAGACCCCGTGATTATGAAGTTTTGGCCCAGGTGTACCTCACAGCAGGCACAGTGGGCCCCCACACCCAATCTGTGCTTATCTCCTCTGTTCCATAATCTAAAATTAATAGACATCTCAGAAACTGGCAGATTCCCACATTGGTTTCCACACAGATAATGTGATGGCTTTTCTTGTTGAAAAGGTCACATGGAAGCTACCAGAACTGAGTCTACTTACTAAAATAAGAAATCAAAATGACGCTACGTTCTTGGAGAGATTACAAATATTACTGCCACCCTCAAAGCCTCAGAAAATACAAGAGTTGTGATTCTTACCACATACCTATTCCACCTTCCAAAGAAGAAAGAAGGATCTTCTGCAAATATCAGGGGATTATTGTAAATGGTAAGAACTTTAATTACAGCTGATGGTCTAAGTCAACTGGCACCTGGTACCTAGCTATCATTCTGGTGAATGATTCTCCTCCATATACCTAACAGTGTGGACCACAGAAAATAATTTACTTTCATCAGGCAAGGTCAGCCCCATTCATTGTCTTACCTGAGGGTTCTAGTCAACTCTTAATTGCTAATTCAGAGTATAATCTGCAGGGTCCATGATTGCTTCTCCTGGACACTGATTACTGTGTCAATGATAGCACAGACGCTGTTTCTAACAGAAATCTGACCAGTGCAGTGAGAGCTTCGCACTCAGTTTACTGGTGTTACCATGTCCCTTAACACCCTGCAATAGCTGAATTGTAGAATGCACTTATGAAGACCCAGAGTCCTAGCTGGGTAGCAACATTTTGCAAAGTTGGGTTGACAGCCTCAAAGACACAGTACCTGCAACCAACATACAATGCTATCTTTCCTTCGAAGATCAGAAATTCAAGAGGTGGAAATGGGAGTGGTCACTCTCATTATTTCTCCTAGTCATTACCTAGCGAATTCTTCCCCAACCTTGTAACATTGCCCTCTTGTTTATTTACAGGTCTTCATTCCCAAGAGAAAGAAGCTTCCTCTGTGGATAGTAATTATGCCATTAAAATAAAAGTTGAGGGCACCTGGGTGGCTCAGTGGATTAAAGCCTCTGCCTTCATCTCGGGTCATGATTCCGGGGTCCTGGGATTGAGCCCCACATCAGGCTCTCTGCTCAGTGGGGAGCCTGCTTCCCCCTCCCTCTCTCTCTACCTGCCTCTCTGCCTACTTGTGATCTCTGTCAAATAAGTAAATAAAATCTTTAAAAAATAAAAAAAAATAAAAGTTGAAAGTGCCATGTGGTCACTTAGATCTGCGTGAGTCAGTGAAACAATGGGTAAAGATAGGATTACTCTACTTCTGGGTGATTAATCCTATTTTTTTTCCCCTGACAGACAGAAATTAAATTGCATCTATATAGTAAGAACAGGGAGGGTCATGTCTAGAATGCAGGAGATCCTCTGGTGCATCTCTTAGCTGTCCCATGGCCTGTGGTCA